>NC_061068.1:4945182-5095182 GCF_021917145.1 Hypomesus transpacificus | reverse complement strand
ATCTAGCCAGCTCCACATCCTACCAGCCTGTTTCATTACAGGAACGATGGGCTCCTTATCATAATCTGCCCATTTGATTCTTTTTTTCCTGGCCTATTTGCTTGGCTGCTACCATACATTTGGGGTGATATACAGCCCAGGGCAGCCCTGTGGAGTCAGTAGGCCGACTTCTGCGGAGGTGGAGGGTGAGAGAGGCTGCTCTCAAGGACACAGCAGAAATACCTCACCTTGATGTGTGTGCCAGATGAGCTGGTCCCATCCCGTCACACCCACTTCTCAACCTGCTGCCTGCCCACAGTCTCCCTCCTCTCGGCCCACAACCAAGGCCTTCTTATGTACTTCCTTGGTCGGAGAAGATGTCATTTACCATCGATTCTTTGATGCTGAGAGCAGCAAATCTGCTCAAAAGCCAGCCTTTGTGTAAGAGCCCTTTTACTACCCCACCCCCCACAGACACACCACCAGACACGCACACATACTCCCAGACACACACACACACACCACCAAACACACACACACACAAACACACCACCAGACACACACACACACATACACACACACCATGGCCTGCTCTCCCTCTTCATTCACACTCTGGGGTTAGTGTGTGTGACCGGCAGAGCTGAGGTCTGGCTGCTGCTGGGGCCTGCTTGTGTCTGGCTGACCGCACCCACCCCAGATGTGGAGCGCTGGAGCTCAGAGGCCAGCAAGTGGCTGCTAGGCCACACGAGCTGCTGCTCAGCCTACAGCAGGAACACATGGGACATGGTGTCTACCACAGGAGCGGTGACACCAAACATGGTCTGCTTCCAAGATGAGTGCTCTGATTAAGACGCTCTGTCACCCCACCCCTCCTCGGTCTCCCTCGCTTTGGTCGGTTATTCCTCAGCACAGTAGCATGCTTTACAATCAAGGGGATGGCAGGAAACCGAGAGGTTAAATAGGTCTAGGACTTGGCTGTGACTGTTCCAGTTAAAGTACTGCATGTTCAGTTCAGGACAGTTTGTCACCGTACGCTTGTCCACTACGTGGGGTCTGGGTCGCGCTCCCCCAAGATGAAGTGCTGTGTTTGTGGGCCGACACAGGATCTCTACAGTTTACCCAACCCGCTGGCCAGGGGGGTGCTGAATTTCACCCCTGCACTCTAAAACAGTCATTTGCAGCTGAGAATGTTAGGAGTGTGAAGGAGCTTGTTGGAGGAACTCCTCTAGGCTGGTTTTTCATTCAGTCCTTTTTGTTCTCCATTTCTCTCTTGGTTTGTTATTCCCTTCCCTCCCTCTATTCATCTTTGTGACACTTTTTAATAATCTCTCTCTCTCTCTCTTTTCCAATCTCTTTGTCTAGTGAGAACATCCAGTACTTTGCTTGCAGAAACCCTGCTAGAATGAAACTTGCATATGTACACCAAACACATCCCAGATGCTAGAGTTCATGTGTTGTTCATGCGTTTCTCTGCCTAACCCTCAGTCGTGCTGTGTCTTCACAAACCACTCTCTCTCCTACTCCATCTTCACTTCGATTATTTTTTTTGTCCACTTCGCGTGACTGACTGAGAAAGCTGGACTTGGTTGATTGTTCAGGAAAACGAAAACAACTCCCCATATCCAAGAAGCCCTCTCAACCTGCGTTTGTATGGGTCATCAATACGACTTTGTGTGTGATGAAACTGTGTGGTGATCGGCTAGTACGGTCTGGCCTTCAGGGATCACAGAGGAAACAGGCATGGTCAGACCCAGCTGCTGAATGCTAAAAGGTTGTGATCAATAGCCACAACAATGGCGGGTAGGCAGCCCATCAGGGCAGTGATCAGAGGCAGCACAGCCTCTCAGGAGGCTGTATTGACTGAGGACAGCTGATGTACCGATGGCCACAGGCACCACTGCACCAGATGATAGGCAGCAAGCCCATCTGAGATGCTTGAGTTCTTGTATGATGAGAATACACTGTCTTTGATCAGCAGCAATCTCACAGGTCTTTATATAAAACACTGATATGACGAATACGTAGGACAGAAAAGCAGTGGGGGGAAAAAAAGTGATTCAATCCAAAGGGAGATATGTTTCACATACTAGCTTTTTCTCTGTCTCTCCATCTTCCCTGCCTCCATTGTTAGATTTCCTTTTTTTTCCCTCTCTGTTTCTCACCCTCTGTCTTTCTCCTTCCACCTCTGCATTCCTTCGCCCCCCTGCTCACTCTGCCAGCTGAGGGTGTGTTGTCTCTGACATCCATCTCCTCCTTCAGGGTGGCTGGGCAACCTGAGGGGGATTCAAGTGGACGCCAGCGCCAGTCTTCTGGCAGCCAGTGCCGTGGCACGCACATTCTCTCTGCCCAAATCATAACAGCAGGCTCCACTCTGCCCACTGGTACACTGGCCTAGATACCAGAGCGAGAGTGGGCAGGCAACCGATCACGATTCCAATTCCTCTCAGTGAAATTGATACAATTTGACATGGGGGATATATTCAAGCTATAATGAATTGACAAGGGATTTTTCCTATTAGAATGCCGTGGCAAATTTCAATCCAAGAAGGGGTTTGGATCTGTTTTTGGAATGAATTAGACTGACACTGATACACTGACTTACACTGTTATACTGGGATCATTCCACTCAGAGGATATGGGTCACACTGCATACCTGGCACTCAATGTTTAGTCATGGTGTTTGATAATGAAATATTTGGCTTTCTTTTCCTTTTTTGGGGGGTGTTTCACTCTAAGTTGGTGTATGTGTTTGAATTGTCTGTGTGAAGGACTGCTGCAAGCCACAGATACAGTGCATAGCAACAGAGGAAAGGGGGCTAATGCTCTGTGATTACTCTTTCCTCCTGCAAGTGAGAGGGTTCAACATTTTTCGCATGAATAAACAGCAAGTCTCTAAGTCAACGCGCCTTTAGGGGAGACTCAAATGGATTGGAATCTTCTGAAGGAAAGTGGGGGCTCTGATTATGTGTTTGACTCGACACTTAACAGACCCCGACGGCTTTACTGTTGCTATGCACTTTCGCCGTGATGGATTAGCATACGAAATGTCCGATGTCTAGCAGATTTGATCCATTGGCATAACTTTGTTCTGTGTGACTGCTCATGCCAGGGTGAATTAAACATAATCAGAATGAATGCTGTTTATAACTTCTGACGTGTGATGCCATTTCCAAGCTAACCACTCTTAGACGGAGAAGGGTCGGAAATAGCAACGGTTTGCTGCTGAATTACAGCCCACTGGTCCTTCAGAAAATGTCAGTCGAGGTACTTTTTGGCTACTTCTGAACATTCACCCCGTCAAATAGTCCTGCATATGGACAGGTATACGTTTGTGTGTATGGTTTTATGCGCTCTTATGTTATCTAGAAGTACTACACTCTTACTTGGTTGGTCTTCTGTTTCAGTGACTGTTGGTTGAAAACAGTGGGTTCATTGATGATTTTATGCCTCCCCACCTACCCCAGACACTGTTACCAGTCCAGTCCCAAATTCACCATTCCCCCCCCTCTCTCCCTCTTTACAAGCAATGCTAAGAATAATCTCCATACATAATCAGTATCATTGTGTTTGTAGGGACTCAGGATCCGACCAATGGCTACTAACTGTGTCGGGATGAATGAGGCTCTTCCATATGTGGGTCAGAGAAGCCAGCCTTGTGTCTGGATCTCCAGGAGGGCGATGGGGTGTTTCTCCTGCCCATGCCTACTCGGGGCAGCCCTGGCTGGGCTACACAGAGGCTCGTCTGTGCCTGGAGAACCAAAGGAACTCCGGGAGCCCGCGGGGAAGATAAACGTGCTGTGAAAAGCGTGCGAAGAGCGTGGAGGGGTGTGAAAGGGAGGCAAGAAACAGGATTTCTTCAGAGGAGGCAAATGTTCACCCCCGGTCTCTCCGACAGACATAGAAACACTAACAAACAGGCATAGACACATACACAGTGTGGTTCACAGTTCAAATAAACAGAGGCGAATGGCAGGCTGGTCTAGTATAAACAGTCGTGGGCCTGGGTCATTTAGTTCCTCTCATGGTGTTGCTCTCTCAGTGATTACTAATGGCCCACAGTCTCTACATAAGAAGAACGAAGAAGGAAAAAACGGCAGCAAAACTATGGAGCAAAACCCATTTCAATGTAGGAATATTGAGCATTTGTTTTCAGTGTTACTACCTGGTGCAATGCAAACCTGTTGAAATACCTAAGACTTGAATACATTTTGTGTGAGTTACTCTATAAAACAGGAAATGGGAAGGTATAGGCTATAATACTAGGCTCAGTAGAGTGTGCATGTGTGCCTGATGACAGTTCACAGGTTGGATGAGTCACTAGTCCTTCAGCCTATGATCTCTCTTCTGTCCTTGTGGTGCCAATACCCTCAGTCCCATCTCAGCCCACAGTCAATGCTGTTCATTGATACTGAAACCAATAGCTCTCTCAAGCCCAGAGCAATGGCAGTTTGTCTCTCAAGCCCAGAGTAATGGCAGTTTGTCTCTCAAGCCCAGAGTAATGGCAGTTTGTCAACAATCCATAATAGCCCCAGACTCTGTGGAAGGAATCGCTGTGGCTATATCGACTGTGTGTGTGTGTGCACGCGTGCCTCATTCTCATAATTGATCCCTGTTTGTTGGAGGAAATTATGTAATAAGGTAGAGTTGAGGAGCAATGGATTGCCTGAGCGCAAGACAGACAGTTGTTGGAGGTGAACGAATGGATGCTTGCATCGCTTCAGGTTTGGTTGAGATGAAATGCTGTTGATTGGATGATAGACCCCCCTCTAAGGAGCTCAACATTGTGATAAGCCACCCTGCATTTTTTTTTCTCGGCTACTCTTATCTTACTGTGTCATCAGCTTGTCTTCTATTCAACAAACTCCTAAATCCGATTTTTAATCCCTGTTGTGTGTCTATTTTCACTGCCATTGTTTGCATAATGGGATATAATTGTTCCTTCTCGTACAAAGCAAATGAAAGTGATTCTTCTTTTGTTCCACTGTTTTATCCAATCAGTTCATTTTAGAGTAGCCTGCAGTGCTCCAACCTGCTTCCCACAGTGAGATAGATATCTAAATGAAACAATTTAGGCTGAATTATTGAGGTGAAAGGGGACAAATGGGCTTGTGATTAGGGCGGCTAGTTCCTCCACACGATCAATCCTGGTTGCTTTGGCATTAAATAGATAAGACAGACTTCATATGAATACTGAGATGCAATATGGTCTGTTATATGATTTACTAACCTCTGATAACGGAATGGATCTTCCCCTGCAGTAAGGGGTTTGTTGCTTGTATCAGACTGAAACAATTGTGATTAGATTTTGGGGTTGTGTTTGCTGTTGTAAATCTTAGGTCTGAGGTATTTCGATGTTCAGCCAAAAATAAATGAAAGTGTGTCCTGGCCTTCTCTCTCTCTCTCTCTCTCTCTCTCTCTCTCTCTCTCTCTCTCTCTCTCTCTCTCCTCTCTCTCCCCCCCTCTCTCTCTCCCCCCCTCTCTCTCTCTCCCCCCCTCTCTCTCTCCCCCCCTCTCTCTCTCCCCCCCCCCCCCTCTCTCTCTCCCCCCCCTCTCTCTCTCTCTCCCCCCCCCCCTCTCACTCTCTCTCCTGTAACAGGAAACTACAGCAGTTCATCCTGGGCTCAGATCCACACCCTGCCTGACTTTCTATGTTGATTCATTTGCCAGACATTTGTTTGTGTGTGTGTGTCCATGATATGGGTGCAAAAGGAAGTTAAAATGATGTGCCCTTCTCCGGACCCACTTAACATGATAGCTTCTTGGAAGGCTGACACATGAATCCATATTGGTTCCCTTTGGAGGTATCGTTTGAAGTGGCTCAAATGAGCTCAGATATATTTTAATTGCATTTTAACAAACATAATCAGCATGACTGACAGGTTCTGAAATGTTATCCTTATTTAGTTGTTTGCCCCCTCCCCCCAAAAAAACACGCTGCCTGATGTAGCTAGAGGAGGAGAAGTGGAAGCTGGGAAGATATTTTGCTGGGGGGTTAGAATTGTGTTGATAACAAATTGCAGATCAAACTAAGCTCTCTGTCCACATAAGCATTGTGCTGTGAACTCTGGCTCTTCCTGAACTTGAATGGACAGAAGCCCTTAGGCCTGGCTCTTTCTGACAGATCCCTCTCTCTCCTTCCAGCAGTCTTCCCATCTCACCCAAACTAAATATTTAAGCATGGCATACTTGAGCGTTGAGTTTATTTAACTAAAAGTTTGGGCTTAAACCATTACAAGAGTGCTGTGGAGAAAGTGGAGCGCCACCCAGGTCACTGGCTTCAGCAGGAGGGGTTGATCCCTCTCGACATGTTGACTGTGCTAGGGGCTCCAGACCTCCAAGAGGAAGCAAGAATTCAAGTTCCTATTTTTTTTGGGGTCATTTGTAACAAGTACAGGTACATGTACATTATAATGAACTGGTACTGCTCCTCTCAACAGTTTTCTAGCGGCCTGTCTAAACCTTGAAAAAAGCCTAAATTCTATGTATGATTTTCTTTCGCAGAAGTTCAGAATTTCGAGCAAATCGGGTTTGTAGTTTCCACTCTCTTTTTACATCCAGGGAATATTTTCCAAGATGGATTTTCAACGTGTCGTTTTTCTTGTCTACGATCTATTGTTCCTCGCCTGGTAACGCTCATGTTCTTTTAATGCTCCAGAAAAGTAGTCTGAGCATCGAGGGTCACCTACCACAATGGCTTATTGTGTTGACCTGCGTATTCTGACAGAATGAGCTAATATCATGTATCAAGCTGCAGTGTTGTTTCCCTGCTGTGGCCAGGCTAATGAGGATTCTAATATCCATTATTAATGGAACATCTGGTCACTCCGGATGGCAGCCGTGGCAACTGCAGGTAGAGGGCTGCTGCATGAGTTTTCTGACAGGCTGTGGAAAGTTCTAGAGTGAAGCTCCCACTCACCACAGCTGCCTAATCATTTCTCAGTGGGAGAGATCCGGCCCTTGGAGCTGCAGAGGTACTGACACACAGTGGAGGTCATGAGGGCTCTGGATCATTAGAAATAGAAATAAATGTATCATGTTGTGTCAGTGGTATGCTTTAGTGTTTATGAGTCATTGAGGTACGTATGAACAGTTGGGTCATGAAAGCCAGGATATACAACTGATGGGAAATAGTAATAATACTGTCACAACTGCCATTTCATATATTTCATTGTCACGTGTTCGCCATTCCACATTCCCCACATTGTACATTTACTACAGCATAACCTCTTCACTTCCTCTAAAAGCTCCTCCCATCCGCTCCACAGGCCAATGTGACCCAGTTATGTTTTGAATCAGAATCCACATGTAGATCTGGGAATGCTCGCGCAGAAACAGCCCTCACGTTCCCAAACGTGCTCTGTAGCCCCAGAGACCCTCTGTCCAAGGTAGAGATGGATGGTCTGATGGATGGTTGGTTGGTAGGTAGTGGGGGGGGGGGGGCTCGCCTCTTTACTAAAGAGCCCTTGAAGAAGTGTGCCAGAAGGGGCTGAAATGACCCCCCCCCCCCCTTCCCCCCCCTCGACTCATTTCACAAGGTCAGTCTCAGAGGCTCGGCCCAGGCCCTCACTGCAGGGGGAGTCCTCTCTGTGGCCTAATGGCTTCCACAGCCTGCTGGACGCCTCCACACCCCAGAGACTGACTGACTGACTGACTGACTGACTGACTGACTGACTGACTGACTGACAGACAGACAGACAGACAGACAGACAGACAGACAGAGAGAGAGAGAGAGAGAGAGAGAGAGAGAGAGAGAGAGAGAGAGAGAGAGAGAGAGAGAGGAGGGAAGGACTGGTTGACAAATCCAAAGCTGATTCAAAATGTTGCCAAAATGGCTTTTTTCGGTTCTTTCCTCCCTGTTTCCTCTTCAATGACTAATACGATGTCACCACTCGGTCCGTGTGAAATTAATCCATTTAAGGTTCAACATGGAGTGTGTAATAGACACTTATCTGCTCTGGGAACACTGTTACAGAAGGGCGGTTGAGGATCCTCTGCCCCAGTCTCGCCACTCTCTAAATCCAGTTTATGGACAAAGCATATGGGATTGGCTGATAGAAGAATTGTGGGGTGGTGTGGCAGAGATTTTTGGAATTACTCCAACCCCCACAATCCCCCCGCTCCCTCTACTCTAAGTTGGCAGAGAGGTTGTGAGAGAGGAAGTTAGTCCCAACTACTTTTTGGTGCAAACCTTGTCCTGCTTCCAAAGAGGAATGTGGTTGATTATTTCATCGAAGAGTCACTCCAGAAAATTCTCTTTCTCTCATTTCTCTGTCTTTCTCCTCTCTTTCAATATTTCTTTCTCTCTTTCTTTCTTTCTTTCTCCTTCTCTTTCTCTATTTCTTTCTCTCTCCTTCTCTCTCTGTTGGATGTCAGCTGTTGGGGTGAGTCCCAGCTGCCTGGGTGTTGACTCAGAATGATAGCCATCAGCATTTGCCACATGAAAGGAGATGAGAGGGTGGTGTTCTCGTGACAAAAAAATGACATTGAAGATTATTTTGGATTGTTGGATCAGCTCCATGTTTGAATAGTAGACCACAGTGACAACATTCAGCATTTTTACAGAAATAAGTTTCCCCTTTTATAAATTCCTTCCTTCCTTTGTAGGTCTTGCCAAATATTGTTGTATGATAAGATTCTCTCAAGAACTATAACTTGCTAGTTCTTTCCCCCAGGGCAACAAGTATACACTATCACTCATTCTGTGTTTTTATAGGTACAAAAGCCTTGATATGCTCTAGCATGCTTTGAAACGGAGGGAGCCTGTTTATCTCCCTGTCTAAAATTACCAAGACAAGGCTCTCCATCCCTTCAGCCGAGTCAGTGCTATCTGTGGCATGTTCCCCGACCCCGCCATGCTTTTATAGAGGGCTCAGGAAGGCATTTAAAGCAGCCTGCTGCAGGCTGGAGACCAGTTTATTGGGGAAAGGTCCCAACTTATCTGGGGCAGCAACAGACCCGGGACCGGTCCACCCGCTCTGTGGCTGGATGGAGCTGAGACGCTGTCACTTAGGGCTCCCTGTAAAAGCCTGTGGATAGGCCTTAAGTACAGGCTGAGAGGTAATTGATACTCTTGTGTTTGTAAAGGGGTAGGGATTATGTGTGCTGGTGTGTGGGTCTGGGCCATACCACACCGACGAGAGGTGCTTGGCCACGTGTGAGAGGGAGATTGAGGCTAGAAACAAATAACAGAAATCTGAGGTACCAGAGGCCAACTCTGGGACGCCTTAGCAGAACGGAGAGAGATCTTAGCTTTGACCTCAAACTGAGATGTTGTTCATAGCCATGGGCTGTTTTCAATAGCTTCAAAGCGTATGTGCTTTCCTGTTGTAGTGTTTATCTGCATAGAAGGCTCTGAGGAAATATAAACACAAACTTTTATTTGATTCCAAACCCGCTCCCTGTCATTTTCCTCTTCCATTTTATTTATTATCATCCATAGATGGTAACTCTGCTGTTTTGCCTTGTTTGGCTATTACTTTTACTCTTTCAAAGCAAGCAGCACTAGACAAACACAAATTAGCAGAGCAGCAACAGTCCAAGCAGACAGATTCCAGAACATGATTGGTCAGTATTACTGGTTTATAGCCATGCTTGACAGATTAAGTTAAACTAAAATAGCCGAGATGGAGGTAATCTGTTAGAGACCCATCAGGGTGTTTGTTCTGTCACTCGTGTAGGTAGCTTGATTCCATGACTCCACAATTAAGACATTAATATCAACCAACCAGATCCCTAACAGTGTAAAAACATTCTCAGAGCATGTGTTTTGGTTGCTCTACCCAAGTTAAAATAAGGATGTGGTGGAGGTGAAAAGCCTCAAAAGAAAAGCAATACAAATGACCTCACCACAACCTTTGAAGATATTACACCTGTTAGAGCACTGTAGCTATGTTGGTCTTCAGTGGTGTTATTAGATCTGCCGTCTTTAAAGTTATACCACTTTACGAGTGCATAAACGTGCACTTGTAGTGCATAAAGGATATGGTTTTATGACGTTCCTTATTCCATTCCACAATACTATTCGATAGGCCTACTGTGCCTTTTTCTTGGTCTGTAAGCCTGTTGTCCATTATCTTGCTAATGCCAGTATGTTAAGCATCGCCGTTATGTTCGCTGTGGCTCTCCCTTTCCTCAGGACAGTATCCCGCGGCTCTTCTGTTCAGTCGTCCCTTCTCTCAGTCTCCCTTTCTCTCAGGCTTTCTGTTTCCTTTTAGCGGATTGCCCAGGGGCAGTTGATTCAGGAAAGTGTTTTAATTTACATGCAAATGATTCCAAAACACAAGCCATTCGCGTCGCTAATTATACAACTGTTTAGGCCGGTGACTTGCTGACATCACGCGTGGTCATTAGTATTCGGAGTGGGGGGCGGTGCAAGGGGGGCAGTGTGAGCAGAAGAGAAGCACCTCCGCTATTCAGTCATTGGCGAGCGAGACTCTCTGCCTAGCGCTCCGTGCGGTTACGCACCGAAGGAGTCCCCATGGATCACCATTCTATTTGCTAGCTCGTGGACGCCAGTCTCTAAAGCGGATTCATTCGTTTGGATAGTACTGTTTGGAGCTTTCGTTTCGAAGCGTTGAAAAGGAAGAATTGTATGCTTGCGCCAAGAGTTGGATTTTCTCAATTCAAAGGTTCCGGTCGTTTACATCCGAGGAGTGGAGTTTAGGGTAGCGGAGGGGACATTATAGGGAAACAGTTTGCGGCGTCGCCACCAGAGAGTGAGGTAGAGTGAGGTGTTTCGTGGCAAGACGGAGATGGAGGAACTGTGTAAAGTGTGCAATGAGGAAAGACAGTTTTGAAACTATCAGCACTGAGAGCAGGGGTCTGGACTCCCTCCCTTCTACTTTTTAAGAAGGTAAGCATACATTGCACCTTTTGCTCACTAGCCAAGCTGTGTTTGCACAGCTGCAGGATAGCGTCTAAATGTCTGTCTATGTAGCCTTTTCAGAATTAGAAGTTACATTAAATTATTGATGTCTAATCTTTTTTCCTTCATCTTACATAGACCACGCTCAATGAAACCATCCTCAAATATTACCCATGTGACAAATCTAAAATATGTTATTATCATTATTATAAGGATTTAATCATCTCCGAAAAGCGTTATAATTTTGTTCTCACAAAGTTTGAGTTTACCGTTTAATGTGCTGCGTTTCAGCATAGCCCTCTCCAGACTGCAACAATCTTGGGCTCTGTCTCAGTTCGTCATCGAAGCGAGCAAAAGCTACTGGACGTTTTTTATCCCCTTTCTCTCCGTGGCGCAGCGGTCAAACCGGCCTGCACTTTTCAGTCGGATTATAGTCTTTGTTGTGTTGCCTCTGTTCTGTCCGGCTACGGGATTGATTGAGTCAGTGTAGGTCACTTTGGATTAGCATATGAACGGACTGATTGAGGAATAATGAATAATGTGAGTTCAGCAGCTGGCCCCGAGGGTCGATCTCTGACGAAGAAGTCTGTCGGTCTCAAAATAGTCATTTTACGTCTCTGACAGTAGACTTACATATGAATTGGCAGATGATTATAAACCAAGGTCAAAAAGATTGCTGTCTTTATAATTTTCCAGTCTGTTGTTGTGTTGACTGGGATTCAGATTTTGTTTATCAAAGTTATTTCCTTTCAGATAGACGAATGTTGGAAGAAATGCATTATACCAACCAATATAATTATTATAACAGTAGGCTACACGGGTGGTTTGCTCCGTGGTTGCAGGTCAGTTTCTCACTATTATAGTCAAGTTTCCTTGGGTACAACCGATGTCTTGAAAGGCAAAAAGAACCTGTCTCCTTGGTGGTATCTAACTACATAACTCTTACGTTTATTAAACAAGTCAACACGTATAAATATGATCTGCATGAAGCAGCATCTCCTTCAGTTAGAGGTTACAGAAATCTCATGTCTCATTTCCTGGACTTCCCACACTAGACTTTAATGCAAGACAGAGTGTGAATATGTGTTTCTCAATCAGAGAGGAAATTGTATATTGGTCTCATTCGCGGAGGGCATAGTTTATAGCTGTGTTCCGTTTCAAGTTGGTGTTTGTACTTGTGTTTGTTATCTGTAGTTGTGTGTGTTGGGTTATCTACAGGTGCCTGTGTGTTGCAGGAGAGAGGGGTAGGCCTCTGATGTATCACAGCAGATGGTCACAAACCCAATCTGAATCAAGGGTAACATATTGGAACTAGTTGTCTGTGAGTGCTAGTAGATGTATTTGTTGAATTCAGTTCTTGTCAGAAAAACTTCCAGTCCTATTTAACTTTGTTTAAACCGTCACATATCTACCCCAAATCAATGTACAGACAGTAGGGAGACAAAACCAGTAAAAAAAATCCACAACAGCTTCATTCAATTCAAGGAAAAACATGTATAAAAGCGTTCATCTATCTGAACAAAGGGTAGTCAAAATGTTTTGTTTTTTTTAAGTCGGTCCTCCTTTTTCCCTGTACTTCCAAAGAAAACAAGTAAGAAAGAAGAGACTTGGCCAGTGCATGCGCCCAGCTGTTGTCAGTCCTCCTGTCCTCTGTAGAGCTACCATTTAAAAATCGACCGGCGGACCAGGATGATGCCATGGAAAAGCTGCAGTGGTTCTGGGAGTGAATGGGGGTTGAGGTTTCTTATGAATACCACATCCAGCTCACCAAGGCCAGCCCTGTGTCATTGGGAGCAGATTTTTAGAATAGCAGAGAATAGAAAAGGTTCTGTCGATGTGGCCTAAAGCTGTGCTCTGGACAGCACTGAAGTGAAGCCCAGCTGTGTGAACTCAACCCATTTCAACGTTTTCTCGTATCCTTAGAAGAACTGTCCCAGTTTTTGCATGTGGTAAACAATGGATGCCCCGCACAACCAGAGCATGCGAAACCTGCTAGGATTCAAGTCTGACGTCTTAGTTGTGTTGGTTGAAATGTCACTTTTTAACTGGGGCTGTATAGTTGATGGATGTCCTATCAGACTGTGGCTATCTAAACACCACCGTTACCAAGGTAATTGGCAGGAGTGGCACAAGGATAATTAACCCGGTGTGGTAAATGATTGTCTGCTTGGAGCACAGTCACAGGGATTACTGTCCAACTATACCCCCCCTCACCCTCACCCCTATTTAGGAGGCTTCCTCCTCACATCAACCAATGAAAAGCCTGCTGTTATGTCCCCCAGGGGAGGGAAGGCCAGTCCGGTTTAAGGAGGAAAACAGTTGACTTCATTCTCTTCTCTTAACCCTGGGGCTTCTTTACGAGGCGTTTGTGATGTACTTGACTTGTATTACCAGAGCCCTCAATCCCTCCTAATTGAAATCATGCAGATGACATGGGGGAAGTTGGGCTAGGGTTTCAGTAGGAGAGCCCAGTCTTGAGCTGCATGCTGTAAATCATGAGATCTGGAGGGAAACACAGGCATATCTCTGCCAGTCCTGATGTAGTGAGGCAAGATGTTTCTGTGGTGAATCATTGGCAGACACAGCCATACATCCAGAATGAGAGACCGAGGTGGAGAACAAATGGGAGTGGGAGAGAGAAGATCCGGGGAGAGCTGTGGTGATAGAGTAGGAAAGACGGCGGCTCCCCAGACCTCAAGCTCTTGCCCTCTTGCCGTCAAACGACCGAGATTGTGAAAGAGGTGCCAAGTTGGCCTCTGAAGTTTTTTTGTCCTCTGCACAGGAATGCAGTATAAAATGCTGTCCAGTAGGGCTGATGTGCTCCAGCAAGCTATTTTTAAATCCCTATCTCTAAGCCTGCTCGCTGTCAGGCAGAATCATCCAGTAACCTGAATGAAAAAGAGTGGGAGATGTGTGTATGTGTGCCTGTTCGTTACTTGTTTATTAGGCCTGTTACCATATTCCCCCCTGAACAGCTCTACTACTCTAATGCAGCATGTTGAGTTCTGTGAGAGAAAGAAACCAGAGAAAGAGAGCAGGTGTCATCTGGTTAATCACACATGCATTAGTAATGATGGAGATGTGCTGTGTTGTAATGAGGAGAGTCGTGGTACAGCCCCAGGCAGTGGAGACGTAGCACTGGGAGGGGTTGTTAAGACCCCCCCCTTCCTCCCCTGCCAAGGGCTTGTCAGAAGGTTGATGACTTAGTCTGCAGGAACTGGCTCTCTGCACCCCTTAACACTCCATCAATATTCATCATGCAATATCGTGACGTTTCAGTATTCATGCAGTCTGTTGGCAAGCTTGTACCTTCCAGGAATGCGAGGTTGATTGTCCTTGCTCAAGGGTACTGGAGTTGCAGTTTGCCTAATTTCCGACGGGCTCATTCGGTAGCACTGGTCTGTCCGTCAGTCACCGAGCAAATCACAAAGAGGGGACTGAAGGAAGAAAAAACAGTTTCATGGGCATATCATTGCATACGTTTTTGAAGGATACGCAGCAGGTGTTGTACATAAATAATTGCACACTAAGCTTTGTAAAAGCCTCCAGGCCAGCTCCATCGAGGAAGCCCAGTCAGACAGACCATCAGTAAGCCTGTCCGAAGCCTCTCCACTTTGCTACCTGACAGGCATCTGTCTGTGGGGCTAATGGGATTGGATCCTTGTTTGGGTTGCCTGTGGGCTAGGAGAGGTTAATTGGATGTGACCTACTGGCCACCCGGTTTTCCCCTGGGTACTGGGCCAGGCGATTTGAAGGACATCAAAGTTATATATACTAGTGGCTTTGTTGTGCTTGTTTGATTATAACACATCAAGTCATATAGTGTGTTTAGTTTGTGTGTTTCTTTATCCTTTGTGTGTGTTCCTTTGCAGTCTTTGTCTTCTATGTGCCTTCATGTTGGGGAGAACGTTTTTATACATGTGCACTACCAGGGAAGTAACTCAAACTCCCAATCCCTGCTCTCCCTGAGCAGACACACATACTGTCCTTTTATGACTGGGTGACTCCTCTTGATTGAAGAGTCGAGGGTTATCCTCTCATAGCATCTGCAAGCGTTTGAAGCAAACCTTGTAAAGGCTGAGGGTGATGTGTGTATTTACTGTACTGCTTTCCATCAATGTCAATAGCTCGGGGCGAATCATTTCCCTAACCTGTTTGTCATTATGGTTTCTCTCCTATTGCCAAGAGGACCACGAGGGATAGAGTATCTCTGAGACTCGACTCTCATAGTGAGAGCCACAGCAGGAAGCCTTGACATGTGAACTTCAACCTTTGAACTGTGGAGGGAGTTTAAATGTCAAATCTTCCTCCTACTGGCTGTAGAACGCCTCAGAACAAAGACAAGTAGACATCAGAATGTGGCTCCTCTACTTATGCATTTAAGAAAGTCAAAATTCCAGGTCCTGGTTCATCAGTCGTACTTTTCGTCATGACAACCTTTAGAGGCCCTTTCTTCAGACGTCCTTCACATTTGTCTTCTCTTTGCGTCTTGCAGGAAGATCTGTGTCCATTGTAAGTGTCGTCGCGAGGAGCATGTTGTGACGGCCATGCCTCTAGAGATGGAGAAAACGGTCACCAAGCTGATGTACGACTTCCAGAGGAACTCCACCTCTGACGATGATTCCGGCTGCGCCCTGGAGGAGTACGCCTGGGTGCCTCCCGGATTGAAACCTGAACAGGTACCGGCCCCTCTCGCCCACACACACGAGCACGTTCACCAAACACACACGAGCACGCTCACTTGTTACGCGTGAAGTCATGTGGAAAGGAGAATTGTCCCAGTCGTTGAATTACTTTCTCATTCATTCTGCTTGCAAAATGTTTACTGAATCATTCATTCCTTTTTACTGGCCCTACGAAGCTGAGCTCTACGCAAACGCATCAAATGGACCGTGCTCTTTTACCATAACCATTTATAAGACTCCAGTGGACTGTAGGTGTGCATATGTGAGCGCGTTCTTTATTGGACTGTGAAGCTTTTTATAGACGGGAGTTTCATTTTCTTGATGAACTGACAGCAAGCCTTATTGCCTGGGCAATGAGGTGGTCAATACGCCGTTAGCCTGGACCCGTTTTGGGTTGCCCCCAAGCTGAGCAGAGCTATTTGTCATTCCCCAAGGGTCACATGTGACCTCCAGTCAATTACCATTCCGTCTGTAAGGCAGCACTGCACATGCCTGGTGGGCTGGGGAGGAGTCGGGGCTGCCAAAGGGATTGTGTATTGGATAGCAAAAGCTGAAACCTTTCACCTACATACATGTACAGGAGTTTATATTTCAGTTAAGTTTCCTAAATTACATGCCTTTTGAGAATTGTGCAAGAATTATTTTTAGTTATCTGTTTTTATTTCAAATTTTTGCGTAGCTGTTGATCTCTTCCCAACCGGGGCGGCTAGTCTGTGTAGACGGTGTGTTGTTTGACCTCTGAGAGGGGCGGAAGGAGTCCCATTCAGGGGGTTTTCATCACCCAGCCCTGTGCCGCCACAGAGAGAGAGAGGGTGAATACTAGATAATCTCCTGGATCTGAGCAGTGGGTTTAGATTTCTCCACAGGGACCGCGTCTCGCTGCTCTGTGCAGACCAGCCTGCTATTCACTCTCTACTGGTGTCAAGTCACCATGTTGTAACTTTAGATGTTTTGCCTAAGCCTGTTGAAGGTATTCAATCCGATATGGTTTCCAGATTTTGGGGGTTAGTCGTATATAGGCGTATTTGAGAGCTCTGGTTGTATGTGAGGCTGTACAAACCACACCAAACTCAGCAAAATGTTTGCATACTGAATTATAGACTTCACATTACATATGATTCGTTCCATTCATCATTACTCGTTCCTGAAACACAAATTTTTATCAAAGGAAGATCTGAGGTTGTCTGACTCTCTTATCCAGCCATCACTGAGTGGGCTGGAGACATGTTGGGCTCAGACTCAGGATGCTCCAGCCAATCCACACCCTCTCTGGATGTAAGACCTAATAAAATGTCAGGAAGTTGCCAGGAAACCGCGCGTAGAAGCCAAATATGTTCCTAAGCAGCCGTTGCTGATGTATCTCTGTTGCTGCTGGAGCCTGATGTTCCACCTACTGCCACAGGAGACGGCTCCTCTACATGCCAGGAACCTCATAAAGCTTTGAGATTCCTTGGCCAAGAACTAGTAGACCTATTCCACCCTCACTTCAGGTTGCATTTCATCTAGTGCGCACTGTGACTGTATAGGCAACCATGGCTCCCTGTCTTATCCTGACATAGTTAAAATGAAGATTTTCTTTTTACCTGGAATGTCCTACTCTTCCATGTTGGTAATAGTGTGTTTCTGGAGTGTGGTATGTCCAATAAACACTTTATCTTGTTAGTACAGTTTGTCAGGACTGGTTACTGGGGAAAGTCTTGTGTCTGTCAGGCCTGCCAGTGAGTAGAGATGAAAACCAGCTGTGAAGGGGTTCCTACCCCTGTCACTGTCCCACTCCAACACAAAGCCTTACAATTTCCAGAGCCTGTAAAACGTCTCTGTGCAGATCTGTCTGTTTGGTGTGCTTTTTGATTACAGTTATTATCCTACCTGTTCATCCTGATGGGGGTGGGTTTGTGTGTGTTTGTGTGTATCTTTCTGTGTGTGTGTGTGTGTTTGTCTCCAGATTTATCAGTTCTTGACATGTCATAAAGTATGCAGGGCTCCCAAAGCGACTTTATTCCTCATCTTTGGCCAACACCAGTGAAGCCAACAGGAAACCCAGCCAGAGAGGCGTCACACAGAGGAAGCACATCCCACCATGAACAAGCTGGTCATCTGATTTCTAAAAACCACAGACAATAACTAGATGTCTCAGATAGCAAGCATACTCCGATGGGCGGGAAATCTATTTGTCCTTCCAGTCAGTACATGCTGAGGCATTTTTTTTGTAACTTTAGTGTATCTATGTTGTCTGTGTGCCATATCGAGTGTACCGCACCGTAAGACAAGATCCATAGATTTGATAGGCTATTGAAATTAGCCAGTCTGTGGCCTCTTGGTCAGAATATAGGCTTGATAGGTCGAGCCTAGGTCACTGTGACGTATCCATCAAAGTACCGTGAGATTGATTCGAGAACTGCTGGCTGTGTAGCCGAGTACATTTTCTCAAGAGCAACTGCACGGGTTCTAATGACGACACAGCTATTTCATGATTGGCCAGACACACACACGACAACTTTGACGCGTGTTTGTATTCTGACACCTTCAGTTTCGCCAATGCTCCAATCTGGACCAAACCGTACAATTAAATATTTGCCTTTTATTGACACTGTGACTGTGATGGCCTACTATTGTTGAAGAAAGTGTTTTAGTCTGCCTCTTCACTAACGGAAAGACTAAGTTTAATTAATTTTTGGTTGTATTATCAATCTGCAGATTGGAGAGAGAGTTTAACAGCCCAATACATAAAATGACAAATTTCAGTGCACTGGTTCGTGCGAGTTCTAATGCGAAAACAATACAATTTGTCAGTGATAAATTAAGCAAACAGCGCTTGATCGGCCATGACTGACGTCAAGGCAGCAAACCACAAGAAGCTGGAGTGTCCGGCTACACGGAGACGTTTTTAACTCCTCCCCGAGGAGGAGTTTCATGCAGCCGATGTCGGAACACCTAGTGATTGTTTCTCTTTCTCATCTCGCTCTACTCTGTTATTGTCTCCCTCCCTTCCTCCCTCATGACCCCCCCCCCCCCCCCCCCCCCCACCCCTTTCCTAGCTCTGTAGCGGTCTGTTGGCTGCACAGTCCCTCCTAAATCTTCAAGCCTTCATAGTTCTGGCCTCCCTCGTCCTCTGTGAGCGCTGGCCCTCTTCACGTTGTGCTCCCTGTTCACTGGACTACAGACGACACCATAAATATCACCCCAATGACATTCATTGTTGGCTGCCATTGCGTGAGGACTGTAGAATGTCATTTCAAATAGCGGTAGTGACATGAATCCTCTAGCCGACACACATGTTTAATTACTGTATGTATCTGCATGTGTGTGTGTGGGATGGGAAGGAGTTAATGCATCCATGTCAACATGCTGGAAGGGAGAGAGGGAGGGTGAGAGAGGCCAGGCTCCATTAAGTCTAAATCGGATGGCCCATAAATCAAAGTGATTGTAAATGTGTGTGTTGTTGCAGTGTGTCCTGTGTGTGTGTGTGTGTGTGTGTGTGGGGGGGGGGGGGGCGTAGGAGAGTTGCAGACATACATTGTTATGCCCTACATTTACTATGTTCTGTGTGTGAGTGTTTGGATGAGTTAGTTCTATGCTTGTGTCCTCTATGCTCTTGTACTAACCCCCCCTCTCCATCTCCCCTTCAGGTGCATCAGTACTACAGCTCCCTGCCTGAGGACAAGGTGCCCTATGTGAACAGTCCGGGAGAAAAGCACCGCATCAAGCAGCTGCTCCACCAGCTGCCCCCCCACGACAATGAGGTGAGCCCCCCCTCCCCCTCCTGGGGACCCCAGGCCCCTCACAGATAAGGGGCCACAGATAGGGGAGGTGGAGGTTACAGAAGGGACATCAGTCTCTCCATCGTCTGGATGGGTTTACAGGCTAGTCTGTAGGAATGCAAACACTGCTGGTGGTCATGTGTTGTAATGTGTGTGTGTGTGTGTTCAGGTGCGTTACTGTAACACTCTGGATGATGAGGAGAAGAGGGAGCTCAAGCTCTTCAGTAACCAGCGCAAACGGGAGAATCTGGGCCGGGGCAACGTGAGACCCTTCCCTGTGACGATGACTGGAGCCATCTGTGAACAGGTACTGACACCTTCAAGCTTTCTCGGCTACGCAGGGAGAGAAAGGAGCACATACACACACCACACACACATACACACCACACACACAACACACACACACACACACACACAACACACACACACACACCACACACCACACACACACACACACACACACAACACACACACATACACACCACACACACACCACACACACACACACACACACCACACCCACACCACACACACACACACCCACACCACATACACACACCACACCCACACCCACACCACACACCACACACACACACACACACACACACACACAACACACACACATACACACACACACACACCACACACACACATACACACACACACACACACACACACACCACACACACCACACACCACACCCACAACACACACACACACACACACACCCACACCACACACACACACACACAACACACACACATACACACACACAACACACACACATACACACCACACACACACACCCACACCACACCACACCACACACACACACACACACACCACACACACACACACACACCCACACAACACACACACATACACACCACACACACACACACACACCACACACACGACACACCACACACACCACACACACACACACACCACACACACACACACACAACACACACACACCCACACCACACCCACACCACACACACACACACACACATACACACCACACACACCACACACCACACACACACACACACACCACACACACGACACACCACACACACACACACACCACACACACACCACACACACCACACACATACACACCACACACATACACACCAGACACATACACACCACACACCACGCAGGCTGTTTCTGTCCTGCTGCTTTGCCAGGCCGGATGACACGCTGGCATCCACATCAGTGTTTGTCCTCATTCGTGGTTCTAACTTTTATCCTAACTTATTTAATACGCCAGACACAGGTTCCTGCATCATCTCCTTAACGTACAAGACAATCTTTTCTTCTTATTGCTATGTTTTGAGACATTCACATTGAAACTGACCTTTTTTCAGTAAGAATTTAATATTAGATGTGAACACTTAGTCTATCCTTCTGAAAATATATTCTCTGAAAGTGTACCCCAAGACCAAGTGTTCTATCAAAGATTCATCTCCTTGCGGATGTTGTCTTGGCCTGGTATGATTGTAGTATACAGTGCGGTAGTGTTCACACAGTTCCACACTCCTCAACCCCCCCAGCCACTGATTTACTGGAGACCTGAGAGGCCCAAACCACCAGCACTATGTCTGTGTCGCTTGCGTGTGTACCTGCTTTATGTCCTATGTTTCTCATTCGCTCAGCACATAGCTCATCAAATACACACGCACGTACAACACGCACACAAACTCACACGCAGTGTGTGAAGGAGCAGATTGTTCTCAGAGTGTGTATTGATTTAATCCCATCCCCCCACTGACCTCCATGCATCCATGAGGCAGTTAGATAACCTGATTGTAACTCTCTCGCCCCCTCTCCTTTTCTCTCCCCTCCCACCCCTTTCAATCCCCCCTTCACTTCTTGACCTCTTCCTCTCTGTCATTCTCTCCTTCATCCTCTCTCCTCCACATCTCACCATCTTCCACTCCCCTTCCTCCCTGCCTGTCTCTATACTGTCTGACTCCCCCTCCCTCATCCACGTCTCTCTCCCCCTCCATCTCTCCCCCTCCCTCTCTTAACCCCTCCCTATCTCCTCCCCCTCTCTCTGCTGCCCTGCTCTCCTGTCAGTGTGGAGGACAGATCAACGGCGGGGACATAGCGGTGTTTGCGTCGCGGGCAGGTCACGGTGTGTGCTGGCACCCTGGCTGCTTTGTGTGCAGCATGTGTGACGAGCTGCTCGTGGATCTCATCTACTTCTACCAGGAGGGCAAGATCTACTGTGGCAGACACCACGCAGAGAGGCTCAAACCTCGCTGTACGGCCTGCGACGAGGTACGTGCTTCACACACACACACACACACACACACACACACACAGGCCCAGCTAGAGTCACCTGTGGTTAACTCCCAGCTTGGCTAAATACAGTGGCTAAAACATGGGAATAATTAAAAGGAAGCCATGCAGAATTCATCGACCCACCCCATCAACGCATGGCAGGCAGGATGAGGTAACACAGTAGTCGTATTATGGGAGAGTGGGGGAGGTGAAGCAGGGAATACCAGCTACATGGCCTTGGAGCCTTTGTCCTGTCAGTTCTTGTAATTGGCTTGCAGCAAAGAGAGGGGTGGGGGGGGGGGGGGGGGAGGGAACTTTCCAAGAATACTCGCCTTGATAAATGATACCTTCCTCATCCCTCACTCCTCTCATCCCCCCTCTCCCCCCCCCCCCCCCCCCCCCCCCCCCCTCCGTCTTTCTAGATCATCTTTGCGGATGAGTGCACCGAGGCAGAAGGACGCCATTGGCACATGAAGCACTTCTGCTGTTTCGAGTGTGAGACGGTCTTGGGCGGCCAGCGTTACATCATGAAGGAGGGCCGTCCCTACTGCTGCTCCTGCTTCGAGTCCCTCTACGCCGAGTACTGCGACTCCTGCGGCGAGCACATCGGTAGGCCCCCGCCAGCACGCCATCCATCACCGCCACAGCAGACGGCGAAGGGAACGTCAGCGCCGCGCTAGCGCTAGCGTCGACACACGCACATACAAGATGAATGAGGGGCTGGTTTCAGCGGGAAGACCAGAGTAGCACTGGGAGAGAGGGGTGGAATGACCTGGTTTAAGCTCAAAGTTAGACGTGAGAGGAGAGTCTGCAGGTGACCTGGTTTTGCTTCAGCGTTTCAGCATGGCGTGATGTGATGTCATGCACAGAGGTAGCCTAGCGTTAAGACACCCGTGGGCAAGGACAGGCTGAAACATGGGCTCCATTGTACACGGTCACGCCATGGACCAGCCATAAAACTCAACACACAGCACAAACCGACCCTTAAACTTAATCCAAAAAATACTTTTACTACTAATACGTGTACTGTATTTATTCAAAATGAACTTCACATGTATTGTGCCTTTTCCAATACGGATGAAAACGGAGGAAACTGAACACATGGTCACATTGAGCAAGGTCTGTGAGAGAGGTAGAGCCTGGGTGAAGCCAGCAGCACATTCTCCTCTGGCCCCATGCCACCATGAAGCCTTCCTGTCAGACCCACGCTGGCCTCTCTTTGTCAGGATCCCCAGCTGGGATCTGGCACGGCCCCTCGCTACAAATTTGCTCTGTAATTATTTCTCAGACAGGATACAGAAAGTATTTGGGTGAAACTGATTATAATTTGAAACCATCAGAAAACATGTTGAAACCAGATGGTAACCATTAGCGACGGGCCCTTTTCTTCCAGCAACTCTAAACATACTTAGAATGCATTGTGTTTATATAACACTAGGCATTCCAGTTAATGAGTTTGCCTCTAAACTCAAGATGTAAGTGTCGTAGCCTACGGGTTTATTCACCTCTCTCTCGTCAAGGAAAGGCTATTAACTGTAAACGGCTATTAATGAAGAAAATCCCGTTTATAATTATTGCATGCTGCCAGACAAGCAACACTGCAAACAGGAAGTAAATGGACCTCTCATTTATACCGGATTTGGTAGCTACTGTTGTACTGAGCCACATGTCCTTCCTCCTACAGGCATTGACCAGGGTCAGATGACGTATGACGGCCAGCACTGGCACGCCACCGAGGGCTGCTTCTGCTGCGCCCGCTGTAAACGCTCTCTACTGGGACGGCCCTTCCTGCCCAAGCAGGGCCAGATCTTCTGCTCGCGCTCCTGCAGCCTGGGGGAGGAGCCCAACGGGTCGGACTCCTCCGACTCCGCCTTCCAGAGCGCCCGCTCCACCAGGGAGTCCCGTCGGAGTTCCAAGGCTGGGAAGGCAGGAGGAGGACACGGCAGGTTCTCTGGAGAGGTGGATCCTCTCTCCCTGCAAATGGACCTGCTCAGTCTGTCCAGCCAGACGCCCAGCCTGACCCGTGAGCCTCCCTCCTGGCAGAACCAGATCCAGGGGGGGGAGGGCTACCCCTACGAGGGACGACCAGACACCACCGCCAACCCCACCCCGCTCCAGCTGCTCAGCCAATGTAACATCCGGACTGCATATAACTCCGCCTCCTCCGGCCAGGGCAGCCAACAAGACCACAGGGCCAAGGAGAGAGGCGTCACCAAGAGACCACCTATCTCCGCCCTGAAGGGCCAGTCTCTGAACGAGAACTGGTTTCACCAAGGTCCAGAGGACTATTACCAGGCCAAGCTGAAACCTCAGCAGAGCTTCAGCGAGGCCCCCCGCAGCGCACAGCAGCATAACGGCTTCTCCGACAAGCGCTCCATCAGTCTGCACGGGTTCCAGAGGGAGAGGGAGGTGGTGCCTCCGCAGTTGGGGCGGAGCAGGAACCCGATCAACGCACTTAGCTTCACGGAGCAGCTCACCCCTCTGGAGCAGACCCCCCAAGGCTCCATGGAGTCCCTGACCCTGTCCAACGCCACAGGTACCCGCACTAGGCCACACGCACCCTCCCCAGGACAGAGCAGGGCAAGCAAGAGGGGGTCCTCTTTAGCCCAGCGTATTCAGGCAGAAGTGCAAACTGCATGTGGACATTTCACTTTGCTGTGCTAAATGCGAGGCCGTCCGTGATTGATTTGATCTAATCTAACTTATTTTCTTTCTCTCCCCCTCCCCCTCCCTCTCTCTCTCCAGGAAACTCTGCAGATGGAGGAGGCCGACGCCAGGAGCACCTCTCTCGTTTCTCCATGCCCGACCTGAGCAAAGACTCTGGCATGAACGTGTCGGAGAAGAGCAACATGGGCACGCTCAACTCCTCCGTCCATTTCCGCAGCTCCGAGTCCCTACGTAGTCTGACCTCCGGCCAGCCCTACCTGGAGATGGAGCCCTCTCTGCCCCCCCAGTACCCCCTGCAGTACTGCGAGTCCCCTGGCAGGGGCGTGGCCCGTCTGCCCCCGGGCTTCACCTACCAGGAGGAGGACCGGGTCAGTCTGGTGAGCAGCGCCAACGCCGCCCGCCTCCCGCCCATCAGCGAGCGGACACGCAGACAAGGAGGGGGGGGTGTGGCCAGGGACATGGACGCCCCCGAGGACACGCCCCAGCGTCGACGACATCACCACCACCACCGCCCGCGGAGGTCCAGACGCTCACGCTCGGAGAACGCCCTCCATCTGGCGGCAGAGCGCAGGGAGAGACCCCAGGAGAGACCCCAGCTGCGTTTCCGCGAGGACTACGACCAGTTCCCCCCTCCCAGGGGCTCCAGGGAGCCGTTTGGGAGCGGAGGGAGGCGGTACCAGCCCCAGCAGTTCAGGCCGTGCCCTCGCACGACCTCCGACCTCACCCTGCAGAACCCGGTGGCCAACCGGCGCCTGGGGCCCTACTCCTGGGACGACTACGACGACGAGGACGAGTGGTGCTCCACCTGTTCGTCTTCCTCAGAGTCGGAGGACGAGGGCTACTTCCTGGGTGAGCCCATCCCCAGGCCGGTGCAGCTGCGCTACCTCAGCAGCCAGGAGCTCATCCACAAGTACGCCTCCGCCGGAGTGGGGGGGCCTCACCAGCTCAGTGGCCGAGGGGGGCAGCTCCACACCCGCAAACGCAGGAAAAGCAAAAACTGCATTATTTCTTAACACCGGCCCCCTCTGCCTGAATGTGGACCAGTGAACACCCGGGTACGCACTAAAGGTGTGTTTTCAGAACCGAACACAGCCACCTTGTTGAGTGTTTAGTGTTGTGCGGTTAGCCGTGTGTAATGATGCAGTGGGGTAAACAGTTGGCGGCGCAAATGTTTCGCATGTTTATCTTCTTAATATTTCTGATGTGTGTTCATGCGATTTCTCGGGTCCTCACACATGTGCTTTTTAATAAACCATCATGTTATTCCCAGCAGCAGTTATGATAATGCCATTTCCACGCAGCTACAGTCAGTAAGGTACAGACAGTCTAGTTATGGTCCAGCTTTTTTCATGCAATGTGATTTGAAGAGACAGTAAATCAGTTGATGATGTGTACATAGGTAAGTGAATAGATAAATTCTCTTAAGTTAAGTTATGTAAATAGTATTGTAAATGAGGTCCCACATATTTTTATATTTTGTATGGATAGAATCATTTATGTATTAAATATCTATAATGTAGAAATAGACAAATGCATGCATGCTTATTTGATGATCTGGTTCTGCGTTGGAATAAAGGAGTATATGTGAGTGCCAAGTGCTGTTTCTTTCAGGAGAGCCTGGTGTTTGTTAACGATTCTCCACACTGAACAGTCACCTCTACCTTCTGCTCTGTGTGAGTGAAACTGTAGACCTGGCATATCCCAATACTAATGGGAGCATTGATAGTCACTATGTGATGATAATGTGTACTTGGCTGCCGTAATGTGTTGGCAGTGAGATTTGTATTATTATTCTAAGCCCCAGTAAGATATGTATTTGCTGATGAAGGTCTAAGGATTAACACTTGAATCAGATGCTGGCAAATTAGTAAATGTACTAATTCATATTCATTCTGATGAAACTACTATTGCCCTTGTGGTCATTTAATTCTCAGGATGTAAGACTTCCTCATAATAACTATCTTACATTTACCTTGCACATTATTTCATACCCAAAGTGTTTGGATTTACACTTATTCCACTTGTTTCGTAGACCTTTAGCACTGGACAAGAGACACAGGTTGAGCCACACTCTTAATTGGATTCCCTCTTAGGTCCATGTGGTCAACGGATTATTGGAGGACCACATCCCTTAATCTGTGAACGTACACGCACGCACACATACACACACACCTCTGCTCCACTTTTGAAATCTAGGTACTTAGCCTTAGTCTCTTGATTAAAGGCGATGGGGCACTAATGCTGTTGACATGATGGCCACATTAGTGGCTTTAAAGGAGCCTTCGCTGGAAGACATCATGCCCCAGCCTCTCTATATACTTTGCGGTGGACAAATAACTTTGAGGGAGGGAGGGATTTGTCATTTTGTCTGCTGTGTTATGACAAAAAAAACAGCTGCATAAACATGTGAGACACATTAGGGCTGTCCTCTGATGACTTGGCCTGGATTCTGCTGTAATCTAGCTTTCTCCAGCCCTGAGGAACCCCTGTGATGTCCACCCAGCTGAAGGGTTGACTGTCACTGCATCATTTCCAAAGTAATAAACCTTCGGGAACAGAAGAATCATAAAAACATCTCTATCATTGGTTATAAAGAGGTTATTGATCTAAACACATGGTTTCCTCTCTCAGGGGCAGCTGAAACTCATTTGAATCTCATCAGAGCAGAATCTTACCTAATCAACCCAGCCCATATATATTTCTTCATTCCCTCGTTCCTGTAGGGCCCCAGCATGAGGACAGCGAGGGAGACAGAGCTGTCGGAGGCTTGGCTCTGGGGGTTCTGTGGCTTCTCCATGTGTTTAATTAAAGCAGAGCTGAAGATGGAGATACAGCCAGGGCTGTTACAGATTGTGGCCATATGCCTTCTGGGTAGTGTCATAGAGGGGCATCATAGGGGATAATCCCTGAGACGTGTTGATTCAGGATAGGGACAGCGGTCAACTCTGTGGACAGACTCGCATTGATGAGACGCTCGTGTCCTGTTCCCTCTGGGAACGCGGCCCACCCTGAGGGGAAGCGGGGTGGACTTGTGGGCTGCACCAGAGTAGGAAGAGACAGAAGTCTCCAAACAATTCAATATATGCTTTAGCCTGGAACAATCCTCATCATGGGCTGCTATGGGAACCGGAAGTCCAACATTTGTATGAAGCTTGTTTTTAAAAAGCTGAACTGTTCCAGTTTAAAGAAACAGAAAAAAGTGAAGTGTGGTTCTAGTAGGTAGCCTCGATAGTTAGCCAAATAGCCCAATTGAAGGTTTATCTTAGTTTTCTTGTAATGAAAACCTCAAACGGAGGTATGTCTGTGAAATCTTGTGACTGGCAGCCTTTCATGGCTCATTGACGACATGAGCAGGACTCGGATGATTCCAAATGAGTTGCTTTTTAAAGAACGTCTTCAGAATGTGGCAGCCAATTAACCAATGTTCCTTACATTCCATTGGCCCAGGCATGCAAAGGCCTCCAGGGTCATGTGACTGTGCTATACTTGGCAGCATGGGAGGGTGCCTCAGACAGAACCCTGAAAGAGTCTGAGGTTTGCGTGTCGTAAGTGTAGCTGTGTCTGAGGAGCAGGATCGCTCTGTCAGTAGAGCCTTGTCTGCTGTTGGTTGACGGTCATGTGTTTCTTGAGAACAGCAATCCATGTTAGTTTGAAGGTGTGTCAACATTAGACATCCAAGTTGTCTGTTTCTTAGGGTTTTGAATGGCCAAAAATGTCAGCCACTGTAAGTGTCATATTGATGGTTAGATGTCTGTAGCAAAGGTTTTATCTAGACACCGAATGTTGGTGTGATGGTCACTTTGCAGGCTATGTTCTTGCCAAAGGCCGTAAGCTGACAAAATGTTGGTGTTTGTTTGTATATTCTCTCATCTCGCTGCTGTGCATCTTTTAGCATGTCAGTTGTTGTCTATTTGAAGTCAAAATGAAGCTGGAACATTTGTTTTGGAAGTCTCTGACAGACATAATTACCGGTCCTTAAACAAGAGATAAAGGGCTCCAAATTACAGCTCAGCTCAGAGCAAACTAAAATAGCCCGATTCAATTATTTACAAGTGAAGAATGCTGGTGTGTTATCTCCCACACACACACACACACACACACAGTGCACACACAAACACACACACACACTGCTCACAGACACACACACACACAGTGCTCACAAACACACACACAGCGCTCACCCACACACACACACACACATAGTCCAGTTCCAGTGAATAGAAGATGCATGACAGGAATGGCCAAGCCTTCACTGGTGCCTCCTACTATCTTATCATGTGTTCCCAATTACTATGGTAAGAATGCATACACTCTCACACAACAATTAAAGTAGCATTTGACCTTCGCCACAGTCTCTACAATGTGGACATGGATGGAAATGGGATGTTTATCTATTAAATATTAAACCCATCCATTTTTCAACCAGATAATTGGTGTGATTTTGGTATTGTAGTAGTGATGGTGTGCTAGCCCACTCTTGAGTAGTCGTGGCCACAAGTTTTGGCAAGGACAAATGTTGTGTTTAGCAAAGTATGCTGGAATGCTGGAATACAATAAGGCACATTTCATATTTTTTTAAGCTTTTTGGGGGCGAATATTGTAATATATGCAAATAGTCCCCTCTTTTACAGCAGTCAATCTGCTCTTAAAATCCAATCTGAATGATAGAGTGATTTCCCCTGGCTAGAACTAGTTCACACTTTCCCCTGTGCTGATGATATGACTTACTGAAATTATTTTAGCAGTCATTTTATGCCACGGCCCAGCAAGCTTCGCAAACACAAAATGTATGTCGCTCACAATACTTTTGGCCACGGCAGTTTTTTCCCATATTAGGATCTGGCCATGAGGGGATAATTGGTGTCCATGACCTATAATCCTCTTTATAAACATATAGGAACAAGAGGGCAGAGGTGGATTTCTCGACCAATGACCTCCCAGAATCCTTCTTGGTAAATATTGCGTCGACTCATCCAGTCTTGCCTGAGTGCCTCTGGCCATTCTGGAGCCCTCTCCTCTCCTGAGGGTATGCTGTTAATACTGTGTGACAGTAACCCCTCTGTTTGGTATTAACTCCATCTGCTAGCCCCTCTCCTGCACTCACACTGGGACTCCTGCACCCTCTCAAACCACCACTCACTGCTGGAACAGTCTGGAAGCACAACAACCAAAACCGAAGATGTATGTGGCAACAGTCAAACGTGTTTGTCAACACGTTTGTGTGTAAGCTAAAGGTTTAACTGTTAATGCAACTTTAGCCGTATGGCTGTGCCCCTGAACAATCCGTCACCCTGATTAGCTTGAGGCTGCTTTTTTTATGGTTTAGGTTCATGATGTACTTGCTGATCTGACACATTCAACATTCTGCCATGAGGCTGTGCCAGTTTTTGGCTGGTTAATCCGCAGATCAAGCGACTTGGGGGCAACTCATCATAATGGGGAGTGGCATGCTGGGTACCTTTATTCCTTGGTGCCAGAGGGGTCCGTCTGGTTCATGATGTCACGTCCCCGGCCCCCCGGCAGTGACTCATTAACGAGCTTAGGTCCCGGGAGGGGTCCCATCTGTGTGCCACCTGCACTAAATCACCACAACTACATAGCTTCTCTCTCTCGCTCTCTCTCTCTGTCTCTCTCTCTCTCTCTCTCTCTCTCTCTCTCTCTCTCTCTCTCTCTCTCTACTTCTCTATCTTTCCAACCCTCCCCCTCCCCTTCTCTCTTTCCACCTCTCTCTCTCTCTCTCTCTCTCTCTCTCTCTCTCTCTCTCTCTCTCTCTCTCTCTCTCTCTCCCTCTCTCTATCTCTCTCTCTCTGTCTCTCTCTGTCTCTCTCTCTCCTTCTCTATCTTTCTAACCCTCCCCTTCTTTCTTTCCCCTTCTCTTTCCCTCCCTCTCTCTCCCTCTCTCCCTCTCTCTCTCTCTCTCCCCATCTCTTTCCCTACATTTCTAAAACCTATCGTGATGAATGGGCCTCTTTAGCCCTCAGCTGTAAATGAGCCAGAGATAGTCTATGATCTTCTTGTTTCAGGGTGTATTTTCCTCTTAAGCTCCCGCAGACTGGTGCTCGCTCTAATCAGTGGTTCATAGCAGATGCTGTGGTTGAAACCATGACCAACCTAGAGACCATGACTATGACCATCGCAGAAAACTGAAAACACACACAGCACAGGACAGTGTAAACACAAGCCCCATACATGCAATACATCGACGTTACTACATTTATAAACAACTACCCTTGGTGTTATCCCCTTCATTTTTTCCAGAATGACCTTCAGCTTTGGGTATGCCTTTCTAGAATGATCTACAGTGACCCTCTAAATCCTCCACATCCAGTAGATTATCCCTCACTTAGCAAAAGCACCTTTTCAACAAAAGAAAATCTCAACTAAGTGGCCTTGGGTTTTGAATCCTATGGACACGTCGACCCCCCTGTCCTTGACATTGCATTAACCTGGAGCGATTCTGTGACCTTTCACTAACTACGTTACAATTAGCACATCTCCATTGATTTCATTAATGCTTACATTGCCCTCCTCTGTTGTTCTCAACGGGGTCGTGTTCTTTCTGGTGTGCGTCCAGTGTTCCCAGGCAGGAAGTGAAACAGTTAAAAACACGGAGCGGGCCCACTTCTCACCTGAGAGTCCCAGAGGAGCTCCTAATGCAGCAGGATTCCTCACTCTGCAGAGGCTCTGGTTTTAGCAAAGGCTCTAAGAAAACCCAAAATACCACCAGGTGTTATAAACCTACTTTCAAGCAATGCACCTGAATACTCTCTCAGAGTAATGGTGTCCGTTTCACCTCTTAAGTCAACTAGAACAAGAAGGTCAACAGGAAGGTCAACAGGAAAGCATGGCCATAAGCCATTCAAAGAGGATTCATAGTAGGTTTCTTTGTTTTATTCTGATAAAAAACTACCAACAAAATCTTGTTCCACTATCATATGACTAATAGAAAACATGGACTACATAAGATATAGGCCAGTGCTATTGTGTGTCACAAGAACATATCCTCATGCCTTGTCACCCTGTGTCAAGTGGGCCAACAGGCTTGTCGTTCTAACTATGTAGATTGACTGCGCCATCTGTTGATGTTTTTGTGTCATTACAACCCTTTTGGGGCGCTTAAGTGTGCCACACTCAAATGCAAAAATACATCATATTTGTGGTTATTTTTGACTGAATTACTTTCTGTCAAAAATGACAAACAACTGTCACTTTGCACAAAAAAAAGTCTTATGTCTTCTTCTAATTATGAAGCTATCTTTTATTGACTAGCAACAGTATGGCTCTAATGTTGTCCTGATCATGTCCCTACCTTAGCAGCTGTCCTTCCCATCAAAGAGTACCACGTGAAGAAGCACGGAAATCTCAGTGGCTGAAATCTCAGTGACTGACCAGCCAAATCTTTGAGGCGGAGCCGTTATCCGTTACTATGGTTGCTCTAATTAATCCTCTGGTTAATCCCCACCAGAGATAACAAGGTACAGCGGGACGCCAACACAGCATCTCTCCCCGGGCCAAGATAACGTCAATCAGTGAGCATCCTGGAGTGGGAGCAGTACGGCTTCCGTGTTTAAGGGCTAATGAAGAGCTCCAGTCCTGGGGCAGCTGGTGGCCAGTGATAAGGGGGGTGAGAGCCCTCATAGAGCCACGTGATTATAGAAGTCTAGGGAGCCGCCGGTGTAGAAGCTATGGGAAGCCTCTGCATGTCCTGCAGCCTGATTGGCTGGTCTGAAGGCTTCATGCTGTTGAGGTTATTGGAGGAGTGTCTCAGAGAGAAGTACAGGGAACTGGGAGTGTGGAGATTCATTAAGCGATGGTGGGAAAGTTATGTTTTTTTTTTTTCAATGGAGGTGATCTTTGAAAAGGAAAACACACACACCAGGCAAATAATTCCTATAAACTGCAAAGCCATGCTGTGTTATGTAAACAGTACCTATGAAGAGGAAATGATATCCAGTACATCGTACAAGTATATCTTTAATTTATAGTATCATGTGACACCTATGATGTACTTCTCATTAGCTCTTTTTTTAGTCACACTCAACCTATCATAAATGAACCATGAGAAGCACCTAAAACATTGTTCCCTTCTTCCAGCGGTTCTTCATCTCTGACATCTCATAAGCTGGTCTCTAGGGCTTTTTCATCACAGGGGGGTTTCCCACACAAGTGAATGTTCTGGAACTCCTCGTTGATCTCCAGCAAGGTTCTGCCTTTGGTCTCCGGGAGGATGAAGAAGACGTAGGTGCCGGCGAGCAGACACATGCAGGAGAAGAGCAGGAAGCAGAAGGACTCGAGCTCCACCTGCAGACACGAGGAGACAGGTGTGAAAGACCAGGGACTCACACTGCAGCGTAGGCAGGAAAAGCATCTCACCTCCTGTCATTCTGTCATTAAGCTCCTGCTCTATTGTTCCATTCAGAGCCAAGACACTTATCAGTTAAACCTCGATTCTTGCGATGTCTAAATTAGAGCTCACATGAACAGCTAGTTCATTCAGACGTGACCAAAGTTGTAAGTTGATGACTTACAAGGAGAAAGGGGAAGGCCAGGCCCAGGATAGCGAAGCCTAGCCAGCGCTGGATACCTACGAAGACAAACGCTGCTGGCCGGCATGACTGGATGAAAAGCTCATGGGTGAGAGAGGGCAACACTCCAGCTGTAGAAAGACCAAGGAGGAACACTATTCAGATCAACAACCACAGCCTTGGATGTGTATTACTGTAACTGTGATACCATGGAGGGTAGCATTCTGTCCAAATCCAATCCATAGCCATATTACATGTACTGTATTGTAGACATACCTGGTCCTCCACTATAGAAGATTATGAAGAGGAATATCAAGCCAACAGTGCTGTATGGAATCCAGTAGCTTTGGTCCTGGAAGCAGATACAAGACTCAGGTACATAAGGTCCTGGAAGCAGACACATAACAAGATAACTGAACATAAAGGGCCACACTTTAACGGTGACATTTGTGTCTGTTGCTCCCGCTGCTTACATATATAACCTATGTCACATTATTTTAGTATCAAAGTGAGGTAAGGTCCACAAATACATATCCAAACACCCCCAATTGCACACACACACACACACACACACACACACACTAGCCCCCTTCCGCCACAGAACTCAGAGGTCACCTTGAGGTTGAGCGTGGCGGTGATTAATACCATGATGGCCGACATGGCTCCAAAGCCCCCCCAGAGCAGCGGCCTCCTCCCCACGCTCTCGATCAGAAGGCCCTGGGGGACAGGGAGACACACAGAGAGCTGTGGCAGCCCTCTCACAGGGGAGGGAACCAGAACCCTGCCACAACTTTCCCCATCCATCTAACGCTGTGGTGCGAAGACAGCAGAGACAGCAGAGTTAAGAGGTCTCTGTGATGATTTATCGTCGGGAAGCCCGAGAGAGGCCGTGGCCTCTTAGTGACAGAGTCCACCTGTAGGGGAGCCATTGCTGCTGTATTTAGGGGACGATCTCAGCCGTTACAGTCCTGTTAGCGATACAATCTCTTTCGGTTGCTAGGGAAGGGCGAAATACCTCCTCTGCAGGTGTGACTGTGGTGTTCATATGTAAGCGGTGCATTTCCCCAGGACTCACACATGTGATAGAGGTGAGTACCTCAGCCGCTCCCACACCCAGCGTCACATAGCGGACCTTATCCTGGGGAATACCAGCGTTCAGAAAGATGTCATAGGAGTACACACTGATCTGAGGGGAGAGAGAGAGAGAGAGAGAGAGAGAGAGAGAGAGAGAGAGAGAGAGAGAGAGAGAGAGAGAGAGGGAGGGGGAGAGGGAGGGAGGGGGAGAGAGAGAGAGAGAGAGAGAGAGAGAGAGAGAGAGAGAGAGAGAGAGAGAGAGAGAGAGGGAGGGAGGGAGGGAGGGAGGGAGGGAGGGAAAAAGAGGGACAAAGTAAAGAAAAGAAGGTAAATTAGAGTGAATCAATCGAATAGAGTACATTTAGTTCCTCAGATTGTGAGATAAAGCAGCGTAGATAATGCCAGCCTGCTCCAGAGGAAATTTAAGGGTAGAGTTTAGCATCCTTACAGCTGAGAGACCACAGAACTGGATGCAGCCGTAGATGACCATCATGGTGAGCAGCTGCCAGCGTACACTCCTGTCTCTCAGCAGCTCCAACAGGCTCTTGGAGTGAACCCCCCTAATGGCAGTCTGCTCCATCACCATCTCTTGAATCTCCAGCTTGTAATCACCTCCCCCCCACAGACTCTGAAGCGCTGGGACACACACAAGCAATTCAGATATGTATGATCATCCAGCATGGCTCATAATGACAACAATCAATGATTACTATTGATTGTTCTTCCACAGGTACAGTCCTGCACTTTTTGTGGTTCATGTTGTTTTAATTTGTAAACTTGTATAACTGCATGCTCTTATGGGTCTTCCCTTTCGGCAATTGTATAGTTTTTTCACAATGTATGCTTCATGTTTTGGCTGCTTGCAATGTTTGGGACTACCTTGTTGTAATGATCAGTGACCTATGCTCTTTTGTAAAGCTCTCTCTTGGAAGTCGCTTTGGATAAAAGCGTCTGCTAAATGCATAAATGTAAATGTAATGTAAATGTAATGACTGTATTTTGTTTGGCAATACTTTAAGGGACTTAAACATGTAAATGTCAACTCAGATATTCTCCTACATTCAGTATAATTACGTTTTTTATACATTTGCATAGCACTCAGTGTTCCATTGTTTCAGTTATTGCAGTTGTTGCACTGTCCAAAGACCCTTTGGACAGTGGATTTCAGCATGAATGACTGTGCAGAAATATCCCAACCTTTTTTGCATGCCTCTGTGTCTCCTTTCTCTATTAATGAGTATCTGGGGGCCTCAGGAAAGAAGGGCAGGATGACCAGCTGAAGAACAGAGAAACATGTTGGGACACACAGGAGGATGTTCCACAAGTCCTCACGGCCAAGAATCTCCCTGAGAAAACACAATACCCACCGTCATGTCTATTCAACAAATCAATACATATCTGTTAACATTTTGTGTATTACATAATACTACATTGATTGGTTAACCACAAGCACAACGGAAAGCAACAATGTGGTGAAACTAGGGAAAGTCAGATGATGATTATACTGTACCTTAGACCAACCACTTGTCCTGCAAGTTTACCCATAGAGACAAAGGTAGCTGAGGTTAAAATGACTAAACCTCTGATCCTTTTGGGGGAACTCTCTCCCAAGTAAATGACATGGAGGTTTCCTCCTAAACCTGAGTTTGACACACACAAGTAACACTGACAGTCTGACATCTATGTGATTTTGTTGTAATAACAGATGATGATACAACTTTCCATTCAGGCTATATTAAGTTCTCTATGTTAGACCTACCTGCTGTGAATCCATACAGGAATCGTGCCACTAGGACCATCTCAAAGGAATTTGCTTCCTTGCTTGTAAACATGATCACTGAAGCAACAATGCTTATTACATTGTTGTAAATCGTGGCTCTCTTTCTGTAGATAAAACCAAGTTGTACATGGGCAACATTATATGTTTCTCCCGGTATACATTCAGTTAGATGGTTAATTCATTCGTTACATATTCTCTGTCCCAGAGGATGGTCTCTTTTGTGTTGAAAAATGGGCCAATTACCTCCCAAATGCCTCAGCTACACTTCGAACACTCACAGAGCCAAACAGCCCCCCTACAGCATAGATGGACACAACAGCTGACCAGATGAGGGTGACTGTCTGGGAAGCGGCAGGCTCCTCATATCTCCCAGACCAACTGCTATTGATGAAGCGTTGGATATACTGAAAACACATACGAGGTCAAAACAAGTGTTGTTTCCCTCAAGCAGTGATGGGAATTAACAAAGTACTTTTGTACTTAAGTAGATTTTTCTGGTATCAGTTTTACCATTTCTTTTTCTAACAACTTTTTACTTTCACTCCTTAATTTTTTTGGGTTAGGGCTCGTTACTTTAGTTTAAATCTGTATTTGGTGGCATGATCAATATGATTTCTTGTCATTTCAACACTGTTGTTACACTGTCATTCTGCAGAAATTGTGTAAATGTTGTATGTAACAAATAACATTTGTGTCAAGTGACTTTTATGCATGGACAAGTGAAACGCAAATGTACTTGTCCAAAGACAAGTGCCTCAAAAAGTTCATGTCAAGCCCTAGTTACACTGTTGTTACACTGTTGTTACATTGTTGTTACACGGTTGTTATACTGTTATTACACTATCATTACATTGTGATTACACTGTTGTTACATTGTTGCACAGTTGTTACTTAAGTATATGTCAGAGCCTATACTTATTTACTTCAACTTGAGTGAAAGTATTTTTAAACATGAGTATCTGTACTTCTACTTGAGTGAAGGATGTGTGTACTTTTGACATCTCTGCCTACAAGTTTGTGCCAAAACCTGCCAAGGTAGACATGTACTACAGCAGATGTTCATTTGGAATATTCTGAGTTGTGTGAAGTGTAACAAGATGGGGATAGTCATGAACCTTGAACAAACGGTGCATTCACCATCTGTGCCCTGCCAAGTAATCTAACAGCAGGTTAGCTTCTCACTCATCCTACTATTTTAGAAAGTACTGACACAATCATTTATATTCATGAGTGGATGGACTAGGACTATATCCCTCTTCCATGTATTCTCAACAACTGGTAGATTATACTGAATGAAGAAATGTTCATCTTACTGGTGAGGGTGAACTGAGGGCGGTGACATGAAATCCATTTTGAAAGGATCCTCCAATACCCAGAACTATGATGAACAACCAAGCATTCCCATGGGTCTGGAAGGGAGGACAAGAGAGGTGTGTGCTTCTCTGTCAAAATGAACTCATACCTTTATCACAATTTACCACATAAAAATGTTACACCACTAGATATTGTACTATAATTCTATAGGCTATAATTCTTTTGGGTATAATAATTTCTCACATCATAACAGGTTAAAATGTTGCTGAGTCATCGGCCTCCCATTACAAGGGTATTGCTGGCCAATTGCGTGTATCTATTGTAGATCATATTTAAAATTAAATCAATACAGCAAAATATGATCTAAACGTCTATTTCTTAATACTTGTTTTATGATAAAAACTCAGATTATTCTTGGGTTGCCTAATGTATTATTACGTAGTATTTTTACAATCAACATCGCCTTACATAATGAATACTGTTGCAATAAAATATAATTAAAGGTTTGATTACCAGTTGACTCAGAAAACCCTCCATTATGTCTCACTTGTGAAGTCCATTCAACACTCATGTACTCCTGATCTCATGTACATCCATTGAGCCCTGTTAGATATTGTAGGTGTGTGATTAATCTTTTACTTCTTCAAGGGAAGGAAGAGGAAACTATAACATCAAGCAGTCAGAGAGACAGTCTCATTGGTCATGTGTTTACTATTGTTTTCAATCCAATATGTAACGTTTGTTCGGGAAAACCCCCCCACAAAAACACGTTTGTCCATATTTTATTATATATATATATATATATATATATATATATATATTTTTTTTTTTACATTTTTTACTTTTAGTTCATTTATTGAAGATGCAGTCACATTTTCATCCAGCAGACGGCAGTAAATACATAACTGGACACGCGGCTCTAAATATGTCTTTGTCTTTCTTCCTCTCTGGTTGTTGGTCTGGCGGAAGTAGCAAGTTCAGTGTTTTTCTGTAGTCATCGTCGGCTGGCTAGTAGACGATAGCTTTTTGACTTATTTCTTAACAAAACATTTGTGTTTGTTTTGATTCTCTTTTATACTTGCAAAAATGCCGTTAGAGAATCTGGAAGAAGAAGGTTTGCCTAAGAACCCTGATCTTAGGATAGCACAGCTGAAATTTTTGCTCACGATGGATGGTCACCGACAAGATGCTAAAGTGAAGACGGAGCTCATGGACTCCATAAAAGAGAACAGTAAGTGGTGAATCACAAAATATCTCATGTTATTTAAAATGAAATATTTTACAAAGCACTGGATATCTTGTAATTTGCTAGCTTTGAGTAAAACATAAGTCTTGAACCCTGCTGTTGACAGTTGCCAACTAACAGCAGAGCTAGCCTAAGCTAGCCCAGATAGCACGCTAGGTAGCAAGCTAAAATGTTTAGCATGGGAAACAGCGCTTCTTGGCTACGTAGCTAGCAATATTCATAGCAAAATGACTTGGCATGTTGTGATGATGGTGTTCTCTTGTTTTAGACATGGCACCTTACTACGAGGGCCTGTGCAAGGACCTGAAGTGGCAGCTCGATACAGACTTGCAGAGCAAGATGAAGAAGGCCAATGAGGAAGAGCTTAAACGCCTGGATGATGTGCTTGAAGATGCGGAGAAAAACCTGGGCGAGAGTGAAATCCGAGATGCTATGATGGCCAAAGCAGAATACCTCATTAGAATTGGGGATAAGGTGCTTTAGATTTTTAAATGACATAAAATGTAACCATGTAATGAGCCTGACCTTTTGTCACCAGGTGTTTTGTCATTAACTGCAATGTGTGTTATGTCTTGGGTGTTGGGTCAGGAGGGTGCACTCACTGCCTTCAGGAAGACCTATGAAAAGACTGTTGCCCTGGGCCATCGACTAGACATCGTGTTCTACCTTCTGAGGATTGGACTCTTCTACATGGACAGTGACCTCATCACACGCAATACTGAGAAAGCCAAAAGGTAGTGTTTACCAACAAGTTGTACCAAAACACTCATATTCCATTATGATAAGCAACCTATCAACAGTCACACCACAGTGTTGAATGTTCACAGTTCCCCCTGTGTTTCTGTCTCTGCAGCCTTATCGAAGAAGGGGGCGACTGGGACAGGAGGAACCGTCTGAAGGTGTACCAGGGCCTGTACTGTGTAGCCATCAGGGACTTCAAACAGGCTGCTGAGCTCTTCCTGGACACGGTGTCCACCTTTACCTCCTACGAGCTCATGGACTACAAGACCTTCGTCACATACACAGTCTACGTCTGCATGATCGCCCTCAAGAGGCCTGACCTCCGTGAGAAGGTGGGTGATGGATGGGGCCTCGCTTCTACTCGTGGTGTTGTTACAAAACGTTAGAAACGTTTCTAACGTTTTCCGTTAGAAAACAACAAAAACAATGTAGGGAGTCAGATGGCTGAGCGGGTAGAGCGTCGGGCTAGTAATCTGAAGGTTGCCAGTTCGATTCCCGGCCGGTGCACATGACGTTGTGTCCTTGGGCAAGGCACTTCACCCTACTTGCCTCAGGGAGAATGTCCCTGTACTCACTGTAAGTCACTCTGGATAAGAGCGTCTGCTAAAATGACTAAATGTAAATGTAAGTCTAGATATAACAGCTATTGTTACAAAGTACAAAATGTGTGTGCAAATTCAAGCAGCTGCCATAACATGGTACTTGCAACTTCACAAAATGGACCTCACAAGGAACAATTCATGCAGAGGTCCTTATGTGACAGGACAAAAAGAGAGCAAAAGATGCAATGTGCGAATGCAATTTTCTGTGTGTGTGTGTGTGTGTGTGTGTGAGAACACAGAGGAGCCAGACGGTGATCTTAAAACAAGGACCAGCAAAACTGTAATTTTTTTACATCGTCTTCAAAGTTATTGCGAGATTATCACTAATATTCGATAAATCTCCCAACAATAGTTCAGGTGTGTTATATTTCAACTACTCTGCAATATGGAGACTGACAATGTGCTCCCCCCCTTCACAGGTGATTAAGGGAGCTGAGATCCTGGAGGTGCTTCACAGTCTGCCTGCTGTCCGTCAGTACCTCTTCTCTCTGTACGAGTGCCGTTACTCTGTCTTCTTCCAGTCACTGGGTAATTAACACTTTCAGATCAATATTCCGATCCGGCACCACTTCTGTTAATCCTGTCTTAAAGTTGTCGTATCCCTCTGGAGTCAAATTAAATGGGTGATATTTCTTTTTTTGCCCTTGTGCAGCAACGGTGGAGCAGGAGATGAAGAAGGACTGGCTGTTCGCCCCCCACTACCGTTACTACGTGAGGGAGATGCGGATCCACGCCTACAGCCAGCTGCTGGAGTCCTACCGCTCCCTCACCCTGGGCTACATGGCCGAGGCCTTCGGAGTCAGCACCGAGTTCATCGACCAGTGAGTCATGGCTGGACCATCTCTGGCACATTTGAATTAGGCTTAACCTAAGACTATGCTTTTAAAGTAAAATATTGCAGTTGACTAATATTACAATTGTTGTGGTTTTTGTCTCTCAGGGAACTTTCTCGATTCATAGCTGCTGGACGCCTCCATTGCAAAATAGACAAAGTGAACGAGATTGTGGAAACCAACAGGTAAATATGTTGTTTTGGATGATTATTAAGTTGGGAGTGCAGTTTCCAAATGCTGGATTGACAAGTATCAGAGCTCATTGGTGTATATATTCCTGTGTTTTTCAGACCTGATAGTAAGAACTGGCAGTATCAGGAGACCATCAAGAAAGGGGACCTGCTGCTGAACAGAGTTCAGAAACTGTCCCGAGTCATCAACATGTAGCATGGCCCATGTAGGAGTCGGCTGACGTCACGTGGGAGGAACACCTGGGGTTTTCTGTTGTACCAGTGTCCACACCAATAGTTTGTCTGAAAAAGTGACCCTTATATTGTGTATATAATTAAAAAAAATCTTTTCGGTGACCCAGTTTTGTTGAAGACTGAGCACACTTCTGGAAGTGATATCTGAATCTTGTTCAATCATCTGTGTGGTCCTGGGTAGATCTGTGTTCATCATGACCACTGTCTGATTTATCATGTAGCTGAAGTGTAATGCAATCCCATGTGAGATTAAATACAGGGTTCCTGCAGGTTTCAGTAAATCCAATTTAAGACTTTTTAAAGACAATTTAAGACCATAAAGATTGAAATTGAAGACCTACACGACACATTACCCCAAAATATTAAAATCAAAGAAATTCTGAGAAAAAAAAGTTTTTGTTTCAATGAATTCAGTCATTGAAAATGTATCATTTAATTTACAGATAAAGCAATCACATTAGTAACAATTTGTGGTGTAGTGGGTTTAGAACAAGGGCCTACACCACAACGACCTGGGTTCAAAACAAGCACAGTAGTGCCAAACGCATCTGTGGGCCCAGATCTCAGAAAGCCCACGCAGCGCACTCCCCGACTGTCCAGATCCCCTCTCACAACGGTCTTTCCAGGTACTCAACTGTCCCACCAGGAAAGGTTCAACCAAGAGCCTAAAAAGAAATGGTCCTTTTATCAGTTTTATCAGTCCACCAAACACTTCTTAATCTCAGGAAGATCCTCTAGTTTGGTTAGAAACAGAGTGCGAATTATACAATAATAATTGGGGGTGTCAGCTTCTTCTCCAGGGTGTTAAGTAATATTTACGATTATAGGTAAGAACGATAAATAAATGGAGCAACCCCCCTGACCTGTTCTTTTTACCTCTTTTGGGGTGTCCAAGTCTTAAATAGGGGGCCCAAGTCTTAAATAGGGGGGTCAAAGCCCCCCCGTAATTCGAACACTGGACTCTAGAGCTCCGCTTTGTAGGCTACGACTCAATACTTCTTTACTACGTTGTAATACATTTCTGCGGCCAACGTTTCTGGAAATGAACGAAGGTAAAACATTTTTGAGATCTAACAGATTTTTGAGAGCTTAAATTTAATTTAAGGACTTTTAGATTTTAAGACCCCACGGGAACCCTGTAAATAACAAAATGCTAAATAGTAAATCCTGTCATTTTTGGGAAAATAGTACTATAGAAAAGAGGCCAAGACAGTTTACTTTTCATATAAATAGCAGTATAAATTATTTTTATTTACAGAAACCTGTTACAAAACAAATAGACTATACAATCTTTTTCTTTAAATATTAAGTAAATCTAACCTAACATGTTTTGTTCATGAATTACGTAGCAGCCAATACACAGAAGTCCAGCTGATCAAATTATTTTGATAATGTATACAAAAAAGGAAAATCATCTATACACGCTTTTACATAGAAGTATATACTTGGGAATTTCCTCCCACAAGCAAGTTGTGTTCTCTCACTTTCACATTCCAAGTATATGGTGCTTGATGGATAATATATATATAAAAAATCTTTGCAACGTTTCCATTACATGAAAACAAGGTCAAGAGTTGTCAGTGGAGTTCAAGGGTAAACAAAACTAAACCTGTGACCAACAAATTATAGTAGACCTAGGAAAGTCAGCAAGCTCAGGTCTGCCTAGAAATCTAGACTTCTCTCATCATGGAAAACTTTGATAAAATAAAAATAACACTGTTGCTAAACAGCTAGCTGACAGGTTTGACCACATTTAGAGTTCATAGGCAGATTTGAAAAGCAAGCTCCTAAAACACTTTGAACATTCAAGTAAGGTAAAACTTAAAAACGACAAAGCTGTCCTTAAACAGTCGGTGAGAAACAAATTCAGGCACTTATTTTATTATTTTCTAAAAGCGGCAAACTAAGAATTTCTTTAAAAAGCTGTGATTCAAATTACAATGTTTGGCAACAATGAGGCAAGCAGTCACACTGTTTGAAGTGTTCCATCTTCCTTTCTTTAGTGATTGCTTTAATCCCTTCAGCCTTCAAGGAAAATAAGTGTTTCAATTGTGAAATGTTTTAAATCGTCTTCAACAAAGTGAATGACCGACTCCATGGAAATTGGTTAGAAAACAACCACGCTTTAGCCTCGGGGCATAACAGGCTATGTGGGTCACAAAAAAAATAAAAAATAATGTTTTTGATTCAGAGGCAACTTAATAGTAAAAGCACAGGTGACACCTTGAACAATGTAAATAATGTCTTCTGTCAAACTCTCATGCCACAGAGACAACCCCTTCACCTTTATACAGGAGATCAGTACATGATTCATGAGATGCTTCAATCTCTAGTTAAGAGACGTATTGCATTACAGACTTGGCAGTGAACCACTTCAAATAAACAGGTTTTTAAACTTGTCACCTAATTTACTAAATAAATAATAAGGATCTTAATTGTACCAAAAATTGTGTGTAAGAAAATTCCTGTGCAAAAATACATATTCCAATATGTACAATTCGAATAAAAAATATGTATTCTCAAATAGGGATACTTCAGTATTTGTTCAATACATAAGAAAAAGTCTAAAGTAAGATATAAAACACTTGTCTCCTCTGCTGTGTTTTCTGTCTGACATCAGTGGCGTAATAGAAATTGACTAGAGATACTATCAGTTAGTAACCCAATCTGAAGCCATCTCCATGAATCTCGCACCAAAACACCACTTGCCTCCAGGAAAGACCAGCTCAGAAAGACAGGGTGCATGTGTGACCAGATTAAGACAGAAATCTGTCTGGCTGTCTGACCTGACAAGACTTAACCCCATACACTCAACAATCACACAACTGTGAAGACATGTCAAAACCCGGACAGCTATGACTGGTGTGATGTTACGTCTTGTTCTACAGACCAGAAGCCCGGTCAATGGCCGTCAGACAAAAACTGAACGCAACCAGACAATGTAGTGTCATTAGATATCATGTGGTAGGGCACCTTGTTAGTGGTTACACACTAAAGTCACTGAAATGGATGGCTGCCTTTGGCTAACATAAAGGGCAAGTAAGCACAACTTGGTTAAACTTCTTCAAACTAAGTAGTGGGTTTAGTGCTGTTCACAGTTGGGAGTAGGACTGTTGTGGCTCTTCAGAAATGAAAAGTTTTAGGAAAACACATCCTTAAAAACTAGCTATTCCTCTTTGACTAAAGTTAAAAGAAATACATGTCAAGATTCAACATCCTTTTTCCACATTTGCATGCAAAACTGTCTGTCTGCCCCATGTCTACACACAATGGACTGGCCTCCTTATTTCTACAAAGAATTTGTGTAGTTCAATTTTAGCAAAAAAGAAAAAGCTAATATCAAACAAAAAAAGGTAACACTTGCATAATTATTTGTGTCACAGACCAATGACTGGATCTGCTTCTGGCTACTCTACATAACCTCAGGTTACGTATTCACATGTCGCCATGATTCAGACTAATAGAAAGGAATAACCGTGATTGTATTTGAAGTGTTGCAACTGACAGTTTCTACTCCTCCTGCCCTCTCCAAGGCCTCTGAGATCAGGCGCTGGGGGTGTTAGTTAGAATTTCCAGTAGTCCAGCAGAATCTGACATCACACGCACTTGCGTACACACACACACACACACACACACACACGGAAGAGATTGGTGTGTTGGATCTCCAGTCACTCCCAGTCGTTCTTGTGCCAGCCCTTCTTCCTGAAACCCCGGAACGCAGGCTTGAGGTCTGAGGGCCGACTGCTCCTTCCTCCTCCCCACAGGAAGGTGTCACACTACAACACTGACAGGGGTCTACGCTGCCCCAACGCCCCTCATAGCACCCTCACATGGCTTTGGGAGAAAATGTTCCACGATGACGTCACTGGGCTGTCCAGATCATCTCCACCCTGAGGATCATGGGAAGCTGAGAGTAACGCAGATTTAGAAGGCCTCGTACAGTCTCCGCCTGCTGCTGCTCCCTGGCCCTGGCCTCAGCCTCAGCCCTGGTCCTGGCCTCAGCCTCAGCCCCGGCCTCAGCCCTGGTTCTGGTCTCAGCCCGAGGTTCCATACAGAGAACACAGCCACCGCTGTCAGGGACGGGCCTTAGGCTGGAGGAAGACACACAACAGGTCAAGGTGAGGAACTGTCAAATATAAACAACTGATGAAACACAGTACAGCAATTAGCTTACAGGAAATGACACGTGTACAGCAAGTGTGAATACCCCCCCTTGTGCAGCACAGACACCAACCCACCTGATGAATGAGGGAGTTGTTGGGCAGCCCTGGGGCTCCTGGGATTGTGCGGCCATGTTTGCCGTGGATATTGTTGATGGCGGGGGACTTGGCCACCTTGGGCCTTCCTGGCCCCGCCCCACCGACTCCTCCCCCCAGGCCGCCCGCTCCTCCTCCTCCTCCACTGTTGAGGGAGCTGGTCGCAGGAGACCCCTTACGCTTCTTTCCCTCAAGGCGTCCATCCGTGTGGTGGGCGTGGCTGAAGGCCGTGTGGTGATCTGATTGGTGGTGGACGAAGGGCCCCAACGAGAGCGTGGAGTCGCTGCTGTTCATGACTACGCTCATCCTCTTGATGGACTCGGCCGGGCTGCCGGAGGGGGGTCCCCGCGCCGAGGGGCCAGACGCCCCCGCCGACCCCCCCGAGGGCTCGGCCTTCAGGCTGAGGGAGTTGGTCCGCACGGTGGGCCCGCAGTTCAGCCCCACGCTGTGGACGCCGCTGTGAGACGAGGAGGAGGAGGGGGGGGCGAGCGAGGCGTGGTGGTAAGTGCTACCTGAGCTTCCCGTGGTGGTGTTTGCACAGTTCTTCTTGAAGGATGAGGCGGCGTTGGGGGACGAGTCTTGGTTGTACGGGCCTTGAGATGAACTGAGGAGGGAGCTGTTCTTCCTCTTCTTCCCCGAGCTGAAGCCAGCGTTGCTGTTGGCCCCAGCGCTGCCCCCGCTGGCGGAGTTCGATATGGCAGGTGTGGAGGAGGCCGAGGAGGACTCCCTGGGCCTGAAAGACGACTTGCTGCCCGAGCGCGACTTCAGCGCCCGGCCCGGCGGGACAGAGGAGGAGTGGGCTGAAGGCATCTGCGGCGACGAAGACACTTGTCTGGCCTGCACGCTGCCGTAGGCCGGGTGCTCGCTCCCGCCCTGCGGGGAAGCTCGGGCGTTTAAGGTGGTCCCGTACGAGAGCGCCAACTTGCCGTCGTAGGACTGGGCGTAGGAAGGGGGCGGGGGGGCCACGGGAGGGCTGAGGAAGCCTGAGGGAGGGATGCTACCATGGGAGTTTGTGCTTGTCCTGTGGGCCGGCACAGACGAGGAGACGGAGGAGGAGTTCTCCAAGGCCAAAGGGATTTTCCTACAGGAGGAACACGTGACAGACAGACAAGTTCATCCTCAGATACCCCACTGTGAAGATGGGAATACACAAAACACAGTAAAGCAAGTTAAAGGGAGTTCTGGAGGGAGGGACACAGCCTTACTTCCACATCTGAGAGTTGACATGCTTGTCCATCATGGCTGTGAGCGCACATCGCACGCGGTCCCAGCGCCGGTCGAAGGAGTAACAGCTTCTCCCAAACAGGTGGCTTCCAAAGGAGCAATACTGAGAGAGGAGGGAGGACGTTGGATCCAGGTAAGGTGGTTATTTGTAAGGCTTTACAAACTTTAACGAAGCCTGCATGCTGGGGGGGTAAACTACACAGAGAACACAGGTCCCTTTGTGTGTAAAATCCACGATGGCAGAGAACCGATTAATACACTGAATTCAAATGTCCCTGCATGGCTACTTGATTGTTTTAATCCCCAACAATCTCTCAAGCAAAAGGTTGAGGTTAGTATGCTACTAGCCTTCCTCTAAAATAAGTGCCACCATTTTATAGCGGGCAGTATTGGGTTTCATGCTACTGTAGTTCTAAAACGTGATCTATTTTGTCAGATTCTGTTTGGACATGAACACAGAGTGTGACTTACAGAGGCCGGCCGAGGGTGATAACCTGAATAGTGACAGTCCAGTCTGTCCGATCCCTCCTCCCTCTCCTCGTTCTCCCCCTCGTCACTGGAGGGCCGCGACACCCCGTCGGTGGCCGGGGTGGGGTGGTGGGGTGACTCGTGGAACAGAGGGGGATCCCCCGGGCCACCCCCCCCTCCGTGAGAGATGCTGCTGTTCAGTCTAATAGGAGAAACACAAACACAAGAGTCACTACCATACTGACGAAGACAGGACAACTGGCTGCCGTGGCATTTGGAACATTCTTGTTGGTAGTTCCCCTCGCGGGCTCACCGTGGAAGACCAGGATTGTGAGGTTTGGGTTTGCAGAGCGGGAGAGGCTTGGTGGCGTCGCTGGCACCGTTGCCGTGGGCCACTTGGTGGGTGTCGTGGGCAGCGAGGCGGGAGGGGGAGGGGTGGGGCTCCCTGAGAGGGGGGGGCTGCTGGGGCTGGGGGTGCTGAAGTTCCCGCTCTCTGGCTTTGCTCTTGTGCTCGGCCAGTAGCGTGTCGAAGCGCTTCCTCCGGCCCAACACTGCCCTCCGCTGGCTTAAGGAATGTGTCTGCAGGGAAAGATGGAGGGAAAAGGTCAGGGAGATATAGTTTAACGAAGAACAACTTTAGAGCTGAGACAAAAAACAAAAAGATGAGTAAAACAGACAGCGAACTCGGTACCTTGCATGTTAGAGATCTTGTGCATGGCTTCCGAGCAGTCATATCCAGAACCCCACAGTGGATGTCTGGATTGAACTCCCGTTCTGATGAAAAATGAGAGAAACCGTGGTTTAATTGTCTGTGGCATGACTACTAGGGGTGGGAATCTTTTTGTAGCTCACGATTTGAATCGATTACTGGGGTCACGATTCAAGAAAAAATGTATTCAAGATTTTTCAGAGATAAAATATATATATATATATATACAGTGCCCTCCAAAAGTATTGGAACAGTGAGGCCAATTCCTTTATTTTTGCTGTAGACTGAAAACATTTGGGCTTGACATCAAACGATGAATGTGAAACCAGAGATCAACGTTTCAGCTTTTATTTCCAGGTATTTACATCAGGATCTGATGCACAAATTAGAAAATATCACCTTTTTGTTCGAACCCACCCATTTGTCACGTGAGCAAAAGTATTGGAACATGTGACTGACAGGTGTGTTTTGTTGCCCAGGTGTGTCCTATTACATACATTATTCAATCAATAAATACCACTGAATGTCTACACTCAGGTTCAGATTGGGTAAGATAGGTTTTGTCTATGCAGACTGTATTCAGAGGTGAAAACAACATGAAAACCAGAGCGCTGTCTTTGGGTGAAAAACAAGCAATTGTGAGTCTTAGAGAAGATGGAAAATCAATCAGAGCCATTGCAGAAACATTGGCCATAGCCAGTACAACCATTTGGAATGTCCTGAAGAAGAAGAAAACTACTGGTGTACTAAGTAACAGACGTCGAACAGGTAGACCAAGGAAAACATCAGCAGTTGATGACAGAAACATTGTGAGAGCTGTAAAGAAAGACCCTAAAACAACTGTTAGTGAGATCAGCAACAACCTCCAGATGGCAGGAGTGAAGGTATCACTATCTACTGTTCGCAGAAGACTTCATGAACAAAAGTACAAGGGCTACACCAGAAGATGCAAACCACTCATTAGCAAGAAGAATAGGAAGGCCAGGCTGGAATTTGCCAAAAAGTACAGAGATGAACCTCAAAAATTCTGGGACAAAGTTTTATGGACTGATGAGACAAAGATTAACTTTTACCAAAGTGATGGAAAGGCTAAAGTTTGGAGAAAGAAAGGAACTGCTCATGATCCCAAACACACAAGCTCATCTGTGAAACACGGTGGAGGTAATGTCATGGCTTGGGCTTGCATGGCTTCTTCTGGGACGGGCTCATTAATCTTCATTGAGGATGTAACACATGATGGCAGCAGCAAAATGAACTCGGAAGTCTACAGAAACATTTTGTCTGCCAATTTAAGGAAAGATGCAACCAAACTGATTGGCAGAGCCTTCATCATGCAGCAAGATAACGACCCAAAACACACTGCCAAAACAACAAAGGAGTTCATCAGGGGCAAGAAATGGAAGGTATTAGACTGGCCAAGTCAATCTCCAGACTTAAACCCTATAGAGCATGCATTTTACCTGCTTAAGAGGAGACTGAAGGGAGGAACCCCACAAAACAAACAACAACTGAAAGAGGCTGCAGTGAAAGCCTGGGAAAGCATCAAAAAGGAAGAATGCAAAAGTTTGGTGACGTCAATGGGTCACAGACTTGCTGCAGTTATTGAAAGCAAAGGATTTGCAACTAAATATTAAGTCTTATTCACTTAAATATGTTTTAAGTATATCTGTTCCAATACTTTTGATCACATGACAAATGGGTGGATTCAAACAAAATGTGATATTTTCTTAGTTGTGCATCAGATCCTGATGTAAATACCTGGAAATAAAAGCTGAAACGTTGATCTCTGGTCTCACGTTCATTATTTGATGTCAAGCCCAAATGTTTTCAGTCTACAGCAAAAATAAAGGAATTCGCCTCACTGTTCCAATACTTTTGGAGGGCACTGTATATATTTTAAAACATAATAAATAAATACAAATTGATTAACATAAATTTGTGAATCTATCTGAATCGCTAGCAGACTGAATCGCGATTCAAATGTGAATAGATTTTTCCCCCCACCCCTAATGACTACTATTTGATGTTGCGTCAAAGAGTGCAACCACAACGTTTAGGAGAAGGGTCTCTCTACCTGACAGTCTCTTGTAGAGGTGACGTCTGCTACTGGCACTGTTGTCCTGCTTCTTCTCCAGACTGGGCACGGACAGGGAGAGGTGGCCCTTGCCGTTGGGGATCTGGCTAGGGGTCAGCTGGGGAGCCTTTGGTATGGAGGAGCAGTTAAGGCCTGGCTTGATGGGCGAGGAGGAGGAGCTCACAGTGGCGCTGGAGGAGGTGAAGGAGGAGGGCGGGGCCAGAGGGGCCTGTATAAGCTTGGCAGACGAGTCCACTTTCAGATGCATCTTCTCCACGTTGACTGCAGGGCTGTGAAAGAGAGACCAACGTTGGAGAGGGAGGATTGAGGAGGGCACAGACGACAGGGAGGAGTGAGGAGGGCACAGACGGCAGGGAGGAGTGAGGAGGGCACAGACGACAGGGAGGAGTGAGGAGGGCAGAGACGGCAGGGAGGAGTGAGGAGGGCACAGACGACAGGGAGGAGTGAGGAGGGCAGAGACGGCAGGGAGGAGGGCACAGACGGCAGGGAGGAGAGAGGAGGAACAGACGGCAGGGAGGAGGGCACAGACGGCAGGGAGGAGTGAGGAGGGCACAGACAGCAGGGAGGAGTGAGGAGGGCAGAGACGGCAGGGAGGAGTGAGGAGGGCACAGACGACAGGGAGGAGTGAGGAGGGCAGAGACGGCAGGGAGGAGGGCACAGACGGCAGGGAGGAGGGCACAGATGGCAGGGAGGAGAGAGGAGGAACAGACGGCAGAGAGGAGGGCACAGACGGCAGGGAGGAGTGAGGAGGGCACAGACAGCAGGGAGGAGTGAGGAGGCAGAGACGGCAGGGAGGAGTGAGGAGGCACAGACGGCAGGGAGGAGTGAGGAGGGCACAGGCGGCAGGGAGGAGTGAGGAGGGCATAGACGGCAAGAAGGAGTGAGGAGGGCACAGATGGCAAGAAGGAGTGAGGAGGGCACAGACGGCAGGGAGGAGTGAGGAGGCAGAGAGGAGTGAGGAGGGCACAGACGGCAGGGAGGAGTGAGGAGGCAGAGACGGCAGGGAGGAGTGAGGAGGGCACAGACGGCAGGGAGGAGTGAGGAGGGCACAGACCCAAAGACAGGGAGTGATGGGAAACCATAAATCATATTTAGAATTCAAAGACTTCAGTTAAAATAACCTCATTTTAAATTGACAGGATGGGCAGCAAAATTGCCCAATCAGCATTTGGTATTCACCAAAGGCTGAATTTCAACACGTTTTGAGCGGCCGCAAATTGACTTGGCAAACACAACAAAGCGGGGCTCAGATAATTGTAGGATAGTGTCAGTAAACCTCAGAGGGAAGCCCACTTCTAAAGAGCAGCAGGAGAACACCCTACAAGGCAGAAGACCCCCCTCAGCAGATCACACGCAGTGTGTCGGCCTCTTATATGAATGAGGCCCTTCAAAAAGAAGTCTGTTAAGATCAAAATTCAACAAGACACCACATTACTGGGTTGAGCACGGTTCAGCACTAAGTCGTTTAACATTTCTGTTGACTGTCAGTGGGGGTTTAATCCCGCTCCCAGGGTGAGACAGGGCAGGTCTCTGGTGATGGCCCTCTTACATTTTATCAGGCAGCACCCGGAATGGGGGGAAGTGGGGCCTGCGCTGGATGCCTGGCAGCTTCTCTTTGGCTGGTTTGAGGAGTTTGGAGTTGGAGACACTGGTCCCGCTGGAGGAGGTACGGCCCAGAACGCCCCCAGCCCCCGGCCCGCTCCCGGCCCCCGGCCCGCTCCCTGCCCCGCTGGCTCTGTTCCTGGGCAGGGCTGACAGGGAGAAGGCAGAGGACTGGGCTAAGGTTGAGGGAGGCTTGCTGGCCGAGCTGTGTCTTCTCTCTGGTAGGAGACAGGAGGAAACACAAAATGAATATAGAAACAATCCGACTTGCACTGGTTTCATAAAGTCGCCTTTCGTCCGGCGCGAGCCCATGTCACTTGAGTTACTGAAAGCCAAGGGCTTGAGTCAGAAAATGAACAAAGTAGTGAAACTATATACTTCTTAATGACATACAAATGCAGTGAAAGCAACATTTCAAAAGGCAGCCAGCCAAAATAACCCAGTACAATATGATATATACGATGTCTGCCAACCAACTGTGCCTGAAATAGCTCAAGTAACCCACAGGTCGGGTGCTTGATTTCCTGTCAGCAGCTACACTGTGGATTGATAAAAGCCAGAAGTGGCATCAGAGAAGAATAGAACAATAGAGAATAGACTTGTACTGAGAGGAAAGACCGAAATAGAAAAGATAAATACAGAACAGAAGGCTCAGAGCTTCTCTTAAATCAAATCTACATAGTGACTACTCTTCCTGCTTGGGATTGGGGCATCACAAAGCGTGTGACAGGTTGAACCACCGAGAGCCCACACCAGGCCCTCTCCCACACCAGGCCCTCTCCCACACCAGGCCCTCTCCCACACCAGGCCCTCTCCCACACCAGGCCCTCTCCCACACCAGGCCCTCTCTCCCACGCCAGGCCCCTCTCCAACACCAGGCCCTCTCCAACACCAGGCCCTCTCCCACACCAGGCCCCTCTTTCCACACCAGGCCCCCTCTCCCCACACCAGGCCCTCTCCCCACACCAGGCCCTCTCCCACACCAGGCCCCTCTCCCACGCCAGGCCCTCTCTCCCACACCAGGCCCCTCTCTCCCACACCAGGCCCCCTCTCTCCCACACCAGGCCCCCTCTCTCCCACACCAGGCCCTCTCCCCACACCAGGCCCTATCCCACACCAGGCCCTCTCCCACACCAGGCCCTCTCCCACACCAGGCCCTCTCCCACGCCAGGCCCTCTCCCACGCCAGGCCCCTCTCCCACGCCAGGCCCTCTCTCCCACACCAGGCCCCTCTCTCCCACACCAGGCCCCCTCTCTCCCACACCAGGCCCCCTCTCCCCACACCAGGCCCTCTCCCCACACCAGGCCCTCTCCAACACCAGGCCCTCTCCCACACCAGGCCCTCTCCCACACCAGGCCCTCTCCCACACCAGGCCCCTCTCTCCCACACCAGGCCCCTCTCTCCCACACCAGGCCCCTCTCTCCCACACCAGGCCCCTCTCTCCCACACCAGGCCCTCTCCCACACCAGGCCCTCTCCCCACACCAGGCCCTCTCCCACACCAGGCCCTCTCCCACACCAGGCCCTCTCCCACACCAGGCCCTCTCCCACACCAGGCCCTCTCTCCCACACCAGGCCCTCTGCCCACACCAGGCCCTCTCCCACACCAGGCCCCTCTCCCACACCAGGCCCTCTCTCCCACACCAGGCCCTCTCCAACACATGGCAAGCTGACGTGAAGCCTGAGGGGAGGAGGAAAGAAACACAGAAGGACACAGCCGTCCCAGACGAGGTACCGTTCCCTGACGCTCTCGTCTTTCTACAGAATAACTCCATGCCGCCATGTCAGAAAGCACACGCCGCATGTGTGAACGGGTGACTAGGAACCACCTGAAAAGAAACAACGGATAGGAAGAGGGGGAAAGAAAAAAAGAGCGAAGGAGACTAGCATGGAGGCTGTGTTGGTGTCTGTGTTGGAGGTGGCGTTGCTAGCTTGAAGCTCGATTCTGCTAGCCCTGTGCTTCCTCCTCGCAGGTTTGGGATGCTGGCCAAGGCTCAGGCTCTGTGGGGAGCAACACTACCTCCTTGGTGAGCTGCACAAACAGCAACTGGGTGGGGAGGGGAGGGCCGGGCGCACACAGCTGCCACTCCCAAACCCTGTTCCATCTCCCCATTCCCCCCACCACCCACAATCCCCCCTCTCCCTCTCTCTGCTCCGGTAACACGGCAACAGCCCCGGGCACTCTGCTCTACCTTCTCATTCAGACAGTGACAACACGCCAGGCCATCTCTCTCTCTCTCTCCCGCTTTCCAAAGCAAAGCTTCACACCCTAGGCATGTCTCTCTCTACCCAACCCATTCATGATATTCCTGCTCTCCCTCCCCCATCTCAGCAGCGGAACACCCCCAGGCCCTTACCTACCTCCCTCCCTCCCTCCGTCCCCCCCCCCCCTCCCCGCTTGGCTCAGCCCTGCTCAGTCGTTACTGCATGCCCTGCACGCACGCTCTCGGCAACCCCAGCATGACACTCCCACAATGCTTTGCCAAGAGCTTGTCACAGAGGTCCTGGCAAAGAGATGAAGGGAAATTAACCCACTAGACGAGGAGATGGGGTGGTTAGGATGGGGAGTCTAGTTTCAATCAGTTTAATGAGCAGCAGGCTCTTAGTTAGGGGGAATCCCTGGCGACACGAGAGACAGACTGTGAATGTGTTTGGCAACACAATCTACATCGCAACGCATCTACTGCTTGGATGACAATTTCGCCAAAGGTCCTGAGCATTTACCTCTACACGCATGGATATTTCTCATTCAACTTGATTAAGTTGATTTGAAGTGAACTGAGGAATCTGTCAATTGTTCCCTAAGGGTCTGTTGACACACAGCCTGTTAAAGAGTCTCACTGCACACAGCGCTGACTTCACACACACCACACATCTACATAGGCACGGATAGAAAACAAACACCTAGAGGAACACAGGTCCAACACCCAGAGGAACACAGCCCCAACACCCAGAGGAACACAGCCCCAACACCTAGAGGAACACAGCCCCAACACCTAGAGGAACACAGCCCCAACACCCAGAGGCCAGAGGACACAGCCCCAACACCCAGAGGAACACAGGTCCAACACCCAGAGGCCAGAGGAACACAGATCCAACACCCAGAGGAACACAGGTCCAACACCCAGAGGAACACAGCCCCAACACCCAGAGGAACACAGCCCCAACACCTAGAGGAACACAGCCCCAACACCCAGAGGCCAGAGGAACACAGCCCCAACACCCAGAGGAACACAGGTCCAACACCCAGAGGCCAGAGGAACACAGGTCCAACACCCAGAGGAACACAGGTCCAACACCCAGAGGAACACAGCCCCAACACCTAGAGGAACACAGCCCCAACACCCAGAGGAACACAGCTTCAACACCCAGAGGAACACAGCCCCAACACCCAGAGGAACACAGCCCCAACACCTAGAGGAACACAGCCCCAACACCCAGAGGAACACAGCCCCAACACCCAGAGGAACACAGCCCCAACACCCAGAGGAACACAGCCCCAACACCCAGAGGAACACAGCCCCAACACCCAGAGGAACACAGCCCCAACACCCAGAGGAACACAGCCCCAACACCCAGAGGAACACAGCCCCAACACCCAGAGGAACACAGCCCCAACACCCAGAGGAACACAGCTTCAACACCCAGAGGAACACAGGTCCAACACCCAGAGGAACACAGGTCCAACACCCAGAGGAACACAGCCCCGACACCTAGAGGAACACAGGTCCAACACCCAGAGGAACACAGCCCCAACACCCAGAGGAACACAGCCCCAACACCCAGAGGAACACAGCGCCAACACCTAGAGGAACACAGCCCCAACACCTAGAGGAACACAGCCCCAACACAGATGGGATTCTCAATGACAGAAGAGAGGGGTGAATCTAAGCTCCTGCTGGGAAACTGCTACACAGCTAACGGCTAGACCACGGTATCCACACCGCCAGCAGGACAATAAGCAGGGGCTGAATGTTACATGACCTTGTTCAAGAGCGCCCCTTTGGTGCCAGGCTGAGGCTTGACTCATTCACCCAGTGAACACTGGTGTCATTACTGCTAAGTGTTGTTCTGTGGTTCACCAAGCCGCTATTTATAACACTGTCCAGTTCATCAACAGCCTCTTTCTGGAGTAAATCTGACAGATATTGTTCACAGGAGCCACTCTGCAGCAGGGACAGATTCAGAGGCTGATTCACTGCTACTAACTGATACCACCTTGGGTGTTACCAGTTTGTTGCTGAACCGCTAACCACAAAGATGCTGTCACTCTTCAGTCATCTCCAGTGTTCCCTTCCACAGAAGACTGTTGAGTTTCCGTGTCTCCCCCTGGTGGACAGTCCTGAGAACAGCTGCACTGGCAACATACTTCTACATACTTCTAGTGAGAGATGAGTCTGACAACATGTTAAGGAACTCATAAGGAATGAAGTGTTCAAAGGCTATTTTGACCAAACGGACCAGTTAGAAGAACATAATACGGCCTACATGTCCATATGGGCATTGCTTGTCTGATCCCTTCTTGAAAATGAATCATTCAATCCACTCATGCATCAAGGAGACAAACAGAACTGTACAAAACGCTCAACAGGGAGTGTGGATCGACAGAGCCGTGAACATTTGTAGCCACAACAACAAAACCAAACTGAGAAGGAGAGTTCCTCCAAGTCCCTTCTCAACCTCCTGCCCCCCAGTCTTCTGGCTGTCTGGCTGTGGAGGAGCAGTTAATGAAGAACTACTGTTGATCCCAGTGTTTCCAGAGAGACCAAGCTCAGTAGTCACTAGACTACTTTCAAAGAAATCCACAACAGCGATACCTTGATTCGGAAATCCATAATATATCACCTCTTCCCCACAGCTATCTGGTCGCAGGTTCTTCCAAGAGTGTATCAAAGACATCTGGAAAACAATGCTAAAACGCTACATGAGGCAGCATTTCTACATAGGCGTGGACCTCAGAGGAGCCCATGAAATATTAACAGGAGAATTGTAAACACAGCAGCAGGCAGGAGAAATCAAAGGGCCCGGTCGCTCTGCTCTCATGTTACTGACGGGAGGGTGCAGAGGTGAAGAGGAGGGTGTGTGTGTTCCAAGACCCCAAGAGAGGGGTTGCTGTGTGAAATCCAAAGTCCTTGTGGGTGGTCTGCGTGTAACAGGGCATGGTCATGTGTGCTAAGGTGAGAGAGAAGGTGAGAGATCTTACCGTAATGTGCTTGGAAGGCCTGTGGTTTCACCACCTGACTGCAATGGCTGCACATGACCAGGTAGAAGTCATCTTGAGCAGGACACTGGCCAAATATGGGCATGTCTGTGAATTCAAATGGGAGAGAGAGAACAGAAAAGAGATTCAAATATGTAACGTTATATTCACAGGTATAAAGCAATGCCAACTTTACTTCCTACAACTGTCCTGAAATATCCCAGTTACCAAGATGGCAAAACCTGGAAAATTGAAGTACCCCAAAGTCTAACCCAGCACACAGCCCTTTACGGTGCTCGACCGAATTCAGAGAAAAGGGACTCAACCCAGTGATAAGGGCAAGGTGAGTGTAAGGTCAGAAGTCCAAAGGTTGAGCGTGCACACGCACACACCGTTGGCGATCTATTCCTTCTAGAAAGAATTGGAAAAAAGGGAAACTGCACGCATGGATACATGCGTCAAACCAGACACGTCCCTATATGACACCAACAGTTTAATTTGGAGAGCTGACCTTCTACACCAGCAGGCAACGGTCCCTAGAACAACCGTGCCACAGTGGAAATCACAGGAATGGCCCTGCAAGAGCCGGACGTGATCAAAACCTCCACCGCCACTAGCAGAATGACGACGAGCTAATTAAGGGGTATAATTAGGAGATCTCCCGAAGCGCTGTGAGGAGATGAGTGGAGGACTACTGCTCACCCCCCCCCCCCCCAAAAAAAATACGCCGCTGTCGAGGACCCTCCAAACAGCACAGACACAGTCTGGCAGCTGGGACCATTAGAGCCCACACAAAGACTACCTGTGTGCTCTCTGCCAGGTCACTTCCAGACTTGTATGGGTGAATTAAAAGCCTGGACACTACTTAACACAGGGTAAGTGTCTGGGTCCACTTTGACAAGTACCTGCTTTAGCAGCGAGACGCTCGTTTTCAGGGCTGTTGGTTCAGACAGGAGGAGAACAAAAGCGACTTCCGTCAGAATGCACAAAGAGCTGCAAACCAGATTACTGAGCTCTGTTTTTCCCAAATACTCTGTTGTTCTTTTTACATCCTTACGATGATTCAAATGGTTGTAAGACAGAAGACTCCTTCAGACCCTACAGCTGAATGTGACCACGATGGCTGTGACGTGTCTACTGGCCACCGTGTGGCTTTCTCTAGCCTCTTAGCTCAGTCCACCCTGATGAATCACCTCACCACTCTGCATTCAAAACACTGGCACTGCAGCTGAAACATGTTGACTTGAAAAGTGCCAGCACTTTCTACGTCACCGTGCCAGCCCTTTCTCCGTCTATTTTCTCCACCTTCAAAAGTAGCAGGGGAGAGAATGTCGGGACAGAGAGACTGAGAAACTAGTGACGAACGTAAAAAGTCAGAGAGACAGACATGGTAGGGAGACAGAAACTCTGGGTGAGAGACTGTGGGTGAGGGCGAGAGAGAGTAGATGGGGAAGAGAAAAGGTGGAAGAGGGAGAGAGTGTGCAGGAAGAGGAGAGAGAGCTGGTGGGGGGTAGAGAGTGTAGGAGGCGTAGAAAGAGAGATTGCGGTGCAGGTGGGGGGAGAGAGTGAGTGCAAATGAAGGGGAGAAAGAAAGAGTGAAGGTGGGGGGGAGAGGACAGAAGGTGGAGAGAGAGTATGCAGGTGAGTGGGGGGGGGGGGGGGGAGAGAGATTTGAGACAAAAGAAAGAGAGAAGGAGAAAAAGAGAGAGATTCAGTTAATTTCGCCATCCTTATCCATGGCAGTGATAAATGATCTAGGCACTAGGGCCTCTCCCAGCACACAAGCTGGCTGCACACACAGCACAGACACTGGGCACAACCTGAGCTGCTGGCACTACAGTTCCCAGGATCCTGCAGTCTTCTGAAAGTCCAAGAGGCTATATAAAAAGCACAGAAACAAATCCGGAGGCGAACAGTTACGTTGACATGTCTAGTGTGTGTTTGTGAGTCTGTCATCGGAACGGCTGTTCCAACAGGGGAGAGATCTGGTGAGTCATGGCAGGACTAGTCATCCACCGGGTAAGCCATAAAACACGCTTTCTCCCTCCCCCTCACACACACTTACACGTCAGATTGGCTGGTCTGAATGGCAATTTGCACAGAGACTAACAAGAATACCAAAAAGTATTTCCACCACACCAGAGATTGTGGTAAGGAGTATCGCAAAGCAAAGGTAGAAACCAACACAACCAGCATCTCTCTATACATGTCTCTCTCTCCTTTTAGAGAGCACAGCATTCTTAAATCCATCAACTCCAACAGGCTGTTCCCTAACCTGGGTCACACTCCATACCTGTTCTAAGTACTTATGTTTGTTATGCCAGGTTGATTTGGGTTGTCTTGTCCAAGAACTTCAGTGCACAGTGTGACCTTGTGTTGTTCTGTGTACCTGACAATAAAAGACTTGAAAATACCTCAGTGCAATTTCTTTGTTTCAAACATTGATATCAATAAGCAGGTCTGAAACCTCTGCAACTTTGTTATGGCGTCGTGCTTGTTCCAGTGTTCCTAAGGAGGACCGTGGAGGACTCAGTGCTGTGGAATGCTGCTGTGAAACAGCTCCATGCACAGCACTTCCTCCTCTGGGATTCCATGTGGGTGGCATGTGCTACAGCAGATCCCAACACCTCTACATCAGCCGTCTTCAGGACTCCCTTCTCTAGTGGTCGGACATGTAAACACAGCATCCTCGACTGAAACTCACTGTGAAGTGTTGTTGGAAGACATTATTAAGAACATTGAGGCATCTCTGGGGGTTGTCGCTAAGTGAATAATAGATTATATCACTTATGATGGCATGATTATATGACGCAATCCTGATCAATTTTCCCCACAGGCAGCATGTTGACTGGACAGGTACTCAGTTCGGAAGAGGGTTTTGGGGGAGCAGTATGTTGCAAGCGATTTTTCTTTCTGAATTGTGCTATGTTGCTTTGGAGTGCACACTGGCCCCATTGTTTGCAATGCAAATGCGTGTGTCAGATAAGTGCCATGACAAGTAGGTTAGACATAACCTTTTTCTTTACATCAGGAGAAATGCTTACTCTTGTTAGAATCACTTGTTGGCTACATTTTAGATAGCACAACACTGGAGTGAGACAGAAATCACATGTTGAACCTCAAAGGCCTATCATTTTGAAATTTATTGTTTGGAGGATAACCCCTTGAGATGCAGCATCTCGTTTTCGAGGGGGTCCTCTTTTTTTTTTTTTTTTTGAAATCATCCATTTCCTGTGTTCCCTCTGCCGCCTTCACAACATGTAGGGAAGATACCACAGAGGAAGATACCACAGAGGAAGATCCCACAGAGGAAGATGCCACAGAGGAAGATGCCACAGAGGAAGATACCACAGAGGAAGATGCCACAGAGGAAGATGCCACAGAGGAAGATGCCACAGAGGAAGATGCCACAGAGGAAGCTCATCCAGTGTGTTTTGAGGAGACAAATGGACATCATTTGGAAGAAGCTTTTAAGAGTCTTGTTAAGATCTTAGGAGTCCTTGCTTTTCTGCCACGAGGGAAATACTGTTATTTAAAAGTACTTTTAAAATACCAACTTCTCATCTAAATATGGAGAAAGCACTTTTGGAGAAATGTGGAGAAGACAGTTTTGTAATGTAAGGTTAACATTCTAATTTAAAAACGTGTATGATAAGTGACTCAGGAAAAGAATGAATCATGTTGGCTCTTCAAATTGTATGAATGAAGGACGTGTCTTTTAGTAGAATATATTGAACTGGTACTAAATTACTTAATTGATTTGAAGATATTAGTGTCGTCTTTGCCACCATTGTAACTGTTGTCACTAGAATAGATGCCACTCCCAATGGCAAATTAATATTGATGGAAGTGACAGAAGTAAATGGATACAATATTTATCTGATTAAAAGCTAGCATGATGTTCTTCATCTCTATAGTATACACATCCAGTGCCTTCCTAAAGCAAACATGCACATTTCCCCAAACTAAATACCTCAGAAATTATGTAATTTATTAAGCAGAGTAGCATTATTTTGTCAATGTAGTGGTGCACTTGTCTTAAAAGGGAGAACAAGGTTTGGGCCGGTGCATGCGAACTATGTGTGCATTCCACCAGAACCAAAACACACCTTGGATTTGACTACAGAGGGAAGCACTCACCGTCTCTGCACAACCGCATGGCTTCTCGATTTTTCCCGAACTCTTTAAAACTTTCCTCCGATTCAGCACCTAAAGGGAGTGATTGGACACAAATAAATAGTTGCACTTGCTTGCTCGTGCTGTTGCTACCAGTAGCGTTTCTTCCTATTCCCTAAACTGCACGCAATCGGCTGAAAAAGCTCGCGGTCATCGGGCATGTCTCGCTTCTACACACACATCCTTAGCGGGCAGTCACTCACCGTCGTTGCCGTGTAGTTTGGCAGCATCGACCCAGTTGCTCCAAGGCTGTCCCAACATTATTTCTGGACTAGGTAGGGATCTGCGCTCCGCAACAGTCGCCATTGCTGTGGAGCTTTCTCCCCGCTGGATCTGCTGCTGTTGCTGCTTCAGCTGCCTGGCCGCTCTGCGCTGCTCCCCCCTGACGTCATCATCGGTCCTTTCCGACATTTTTTCCGCTACAATGTAACAAAAAAGCAGTCGGCGGTTAAGGTGGTGTACGCGGAATTCCTTCATTGATTTTTAGGGACAAACGAATGTTTAACTCTCAGCAAAATCTGTTGTCGGTGACTAGGTGGGAACAAGCATTACTGTAGGCTACTGAAAGCATTCTTGTTTGTTCACAATTGTGGCAGAAACAGCGGCGTTCCCCTCTATGCATTATGAGCAATCGCAGATATAAGTGAACTTTAAGGAGGAACCGCAAACTTATCCTTCTCCCTGAGCGTACGAGACATTCTTAAATCATATTATTTTTAAGACGTTATGGATTGATTGGAGGCAAAGGAATTAATTATACCTTTTACTGACTTTTTTTTGCTTTTGGGATTCCATATTTCATGGCGTCCTTGGCTTAGCTTCTCCAAAAAAAGGTTAAAATACATTTGCATATCCAATGATACATTCAATATAACCCATCTATCCAAAACGATACCATAGTATTGTGCATCCTTTTAACTAGTAGTTTAACAAGTACCTCAAATCACATTTCTTACAACCTTTCATGTCGTTTATGGATGAAATTCCTATGAGTATAATCATGTAATTGGGAACATTTCTCAGCACCACATGTGGAAATACAGTTGGCATCCCTTCATGGATGAAAGAATTCCATAACTTCTTTCCATATTCTCATTTGACCAATTACTCTTTCAAAATTATATTTGAAAATATATGAATTGTATACAGTTTGCGTCTAGTTTTGAAAGTTATCTGGGTGTTTGTTGAAAACAGTCTGGTCACTTCTTTTATATCTCTCAGCATCATATACCTTAAAACCATGCAATCCCGCTGAAGCCATTGTAAAGTGTTTCGTAAAGATAAAATACTGCACCGTGGAAACAAGTGACTGCATGATTAATTTAAGCATGCATTTGTGGTTAGAGAGATAGCAAGGTACATGCATGTAAGTCTAACCAAATCAGTTTTTATCTGCACATCCCTTTTGATGCTATGATATAACATTGCGGATGCTCGTCTGAGACCTGAACTGCTCGTCTGAGACCTGAACTGCATCCTAAGTGAAGACAAAAACAGAATGGGGATATTCTTCTTTAAACACAGAGGATATGCACCTGGTGTTAATGGGCAGTAAGATGTCATGTCTGATGGAAAAGACTCACTAAAAAGCGCTGATACAGTATTTTGACAAATGCAGAACGTCTTATATAAGGAAGCTAAAGTAGACCAGTGAAAGGGAAAAAAAAGTTAACAAATCCTCAATGTATATAATCATTACAGAAGAAACTCTTTCAATAACTGGGCAGGGTGGACATGATTTTTGATGATCATGGGGATGTAGTGCAGCCGTGTTGGGCAGATGTAATTTTGGCGCCAGGCGGTAGGCCTAGTCTCTGCATGGTCTGCTGTCAACTAATGACGAGGTCAACCAGGAGGGAGGTGCTGAGTACTGAACAAAACTAAAACATACAAGGTAGTCCCAAGAGTGTACAAGTTTAAAGCTTATGGATATAGGCCTGTGTCTGACATTCATTTCCACCAACAGCACTCTCCTTATGGTGAAAACGTTAACCTGACATAGCTGCCTCTGCACTCAATTAAAGCAGATTTCTTTATCCCCTTGCCGACCTTGTTATTTAGGTTCTCGCTTGGTTTCAATCTTCCCAGTGCGACATGTGGGTTCTACTTTAGAACCACCAGTAGCAACACCCCTCTAGGTGAACCAACAGCAGTTGTTAAGAGTGACCAGGCTAGAAACCACAAGTAACACAAATGTTAAAAAAGATGGTCTGTAGGCTAACAAAGCTCATTCATAAAACATTCCTTGTTAATGTCCTATTTCTAAACAACTAGATACATTCTCACCCTTTCCTCTCGTACACAGCAAGGCTCGAACCCGACTGGGTTTTTTTAAACACAGACTGAAAAGTCTTTAGAAATAATGTACAGGTAATGTATAGGTAATGTATAATGATGGTGTGTAATGTCAATACACACCATCCCTTGCTCCACCATACCTTGTCAAATGTGAAAAGGGAACTCAATCTTCTCTCAATCAGTAGATCCTCATCCGTTTGCGTTATCACCGGCCGTTAATCTAGAAAGATCTGGGGGAGAAAACACATAACAGATACTCAGAGGGGGAAAGGCCTGTATTAAGTTGATTGTTTTCCTTCTTGTCTGATGGTGCACACCTAATCACAGTTCAAGGAGTTACAGTGTTGTCATTCTAGGAAACACTAGCTCCTAGACTTGCTGAGGGATGTGACTGACAAGCTCTTTGGTTTGGTTGGCAGCTCTCTGGCTGCACCAGCTAACACATGAGCAATTTACGGAGTTCCTCGCCACTGCACAGTAATCCAATCCAATCAGCAATATCCCTAGTTAACCACTCCAGAGCTATTCAGTTTGCAGCCCAATAATCCCTTTCAAAGATTACACAAAAAACAACAACATCAGTGATTCAATCTAGAAAAGATTACGATTACAATGATGACAAATTTTGGGGTGGTTGTTATGTAGGTAATGTGGACAAGTATCTTATAAGGATCACTATCCTTTACTATAATCTTAAATTCCATACTAAATTTAGGTGGTATTATACATGCCAACATACAATCAAATGTTTAACCTTGTTTATTTTATTTAACCTTGTGTATTTTATTTAGGCCTACATCTGCGACACTTCATTATAGATGTAGGCCTACAGCCGTGACATTTACTTGTTATAAGAGTGTAGGAGGAATGTCCTGTATAGGTGTTGGAATGAAGGAATAGACAATCAATTGTGAAGTATCACAGAGGACAAGTCTGTGATAGACAAGTCGTGTCTATTGCCTATTCAGCAGGAAGCATTTCTGATCAAAATATATTTTTCTGGAATGTCTCACTTTGAATTAATACAAGTGGGCATATTCCCACATTGGCCTAGCCAAAGCCAACGGAAGAATAGCCCAAATCTGTGTGGATGCCACACTTCTAGGGTAGAAAGCCTAGATACTGTAGATCTTATTTGGAGGTAGGACCAATGACTGGAATGCTGCCAATTTATGTCATAAAACTTAAACATTAATGAATACAACTGGCTTCTGAACTGCAGCCTTTGTCATGTACTACCATACAGTGGTTATCCCACCATTCTGTGCCAAGGGCACTGTCCTGAGACCAGCCTAGCGCTCCTCTAATGTGTGTCAGTCTGGAGCAATACAGGAGTAGAGCAGAACATAAAAATACATTATAGACTGTGATTACTGATTGAATAGTCTAAAGTGGTAACCCAACTGGTCCAAATGTTGTAGATAATACATTATTATTGCATGCACCTTTCAGCTTGTCTTTTGTTTCAATACACTTTTATAAGTCATAAACTGGGTTTCAGAATTGGAAACCCCTACTCTTGTACGTGTACAGTACATCTACTGTTGCCTTGACCATTATACACAATTATGACTATTTTTCTTTAATTCAGCTGCTGGCTCTCCACGTGCATTCATCTTCTTAAACTTTGACACCAAGATGCACAAGTTCTTGAACTACACTGGTCAGCCGGCCTGCTTACGTTACGGTAGCGAACCACATCAAAACTACACTAAGTAGGGAGACTTAAGATAGCTACTGTACAGTAGCTTAGCTAACTTAAGTGACCCGACATAATTGAAACGCACAATTTAACATTACACAACACGTTACAGTTTCGATCACACTCTATGAAACACGTAAAAAAATACAAAAATACACAATAAATAGGAAATACAGTTGAACGTAGGGTAGGGTATTACTGTCTGGTGGTCTGTCACTCGAGGAGTGTCTAGCTCGGGTAGCTAGCTGCAATAGTTGGCTAACGCGTTAGCTAGTGCTAGCCTTTTGCCTGCCATGTCTAGAAGCTGTCAAAGCATAGCTCAGCAGAAGTCATTAACACCCGCCATGTAAATAGAAAAGATCTGCTTTTACCAAGGTCCTGGTCGCTGGAGGTGCAAATGTGACTCCAGACAGAGACAAATCAGTTGAGTAAAGTGGATATCAAAGAACGAAGATCGTGAAAAATAACGAATGCAATGTTCACTGACTGTGGAGGTCTTCACCAGGTGCTTCCATGTCTGTTTACCAGACTGCATTCTGGGACCCAGACGTCACTTAACCAACACGCACGCACGTCGTTGCTTTTTTCCAGGACAACTGTGGGTTTTTGTATTGTATTTACTAAATTGGACAGTTATGATTATTTAAAGGGGATGCTGTTCATCTTTTTGACGAAGACATGAGCAACCACAGTTCATGAGTTTCACGTTGTCAAACAGAGCTGTCAAATATACCTGCTGACCAATCAGTGCTGTTCTTTTTAGAGGCGGGGCCAAGGAGGTTCCACAGAGGAAGTAGGAAGATTCAGAATTGTGATTTTGCATGTAGTTTGGGTGGGCATTTCCGGTAATACCAATAAAGTTTTTTGAAAGAAACAAAGCTTCTGTTGACCACACGGTACTGTAATGGGGGCTGTTACGGATGGTAAGATTTGTGTTAATTGGTGTTTGTTGTAGCCGATCTACGTTTGTTTTTAACCGTATCTTTGTCGATACATATTTACACCTCTATCTAGCCAGTTATTTGAGGGGTGTCCTCTCACAAATGTGTTGAACAGCTAACTAACCTAGCTACACATATGGTGCGTTCGTTTAAACTGGCCTTGTGCAATGGGTAGGCGCACCGTATAATAATTAACAAAATGAATTGAGGTGCTGCATTTTATTTCTCCATGGGATCAGATTTGAGCATACAATTAACGTTCTGTTAACTTTTGCGCAAATCGTATACGTGGTTTAACAGCTATCCTACATTATGCATGATAAATCTATCCGGTTTTCTTAGATGAAGTTATCCGGAAACGTCTTCTCATTGATGGAGACGGAGCTGGAGATGACCGGCGCATAAATGTACTCTTAAAGAGTTTCACGAAGTGGTGCCACTCATCTGGGTCACCGGAGGATGGGTACGTTTTGCTTTTAAACAAAACTTTGACATAATTGAGCCACAATCCTCTGAGCTGTGTAACTAACAGTGACTAGTCTAAGCCGCCTGCGATAAGATCAGTCTTATCTGACAATTGTAAGCTATACTCAGTACTCCATACCATGCTTTGTGTAAATAATATCTTAAGTTAAAGCGTCTGTAACTGCAGATTTACACAATACCAGCGGATGTTGAGCACACTGGCACAGTGTGAATTCTCAATGGGTAAGACTTTGCTGGTTTATGACATGAACCTCCGAGAGATGGAAAACTATGAGAAAATCTACACAGACATAGGTAAGTTATCATGACTTTAGTCAATTTTCTATCGAAACATTTATTTGTTTAACTAACCTTATTCCAATTTTACCACAATTTTATAGAGGAAAATATCACATCTGCACATGAGAAAATATCAGAGTGCAAAAAAGAAATACTGAGAGCAAAGCGAATACGAAAGAATCGGCAAGGTGAGAGACACTGCATCGTGCACTGCATCGGTGGACGTTTGTCAAACCTTTGTTGATTCAATTATTGGTGTTGCATTGTATGATTTACAGCTTTGCACATTGTTCTGTGGTTATCTTTCAGAATATGATGCTCTGGCAAAGGTTATCCAGCAGCATCCAGATCGTCATGAAACGCTGAAGTGAGTGTAGGGGTTGTAATGATTTTCCCAACTGAGATCTGATCACAACTGAATCTTTTTTTTTTGTTGATGCCTACATTAGCTTGAATACCAGTGTTATAATGTTCTAATGTATTTTTTATGTGACATTTTTCCTTTCACCACAGACAGTTGGAGGCCCTTGACAAAGAACTCCAGCAACTGTCCCACATAAAAGAGAATGTGGAGGACAAGGTGAGCTTTGTTTTGGACTTCACTTCTGTGCCGATTAAAGCCTTGCCTTTTCAAAGTTAATGTCTGTCGTTGGCACCTTCCATCCTATTTATCCCCAAAAAATGTAGGAAAAGGCGAATGCTCATGCTTTTCAGATAAAACTTTGATCTTTCGTCATCTTTTCCCATCTGTCTCTTTCAGTTAGAGTTGAGGAAGAAGCAGTTCCATGTTCTCCTCAGTACCATCCAGGAACTGCAGCAGACACTGGAGAGTGAGTATGAACACAAATGACTGTACCACTTCTAACACCCACACATTTACATTTAGTATTGATACAATCCCTGTTAAATGTGTGTCTGTTTTCCATTTATAGATGACGAGAAATCGGAGAACTATGACCTTCAGGAGTCGAGTCCCATGGAGAACGGGGATTGAAAGTGTTGTAATCATCGATGTAATGAATGAGTCATGTATTACTAGCATGTTACTCTATATGGTTTGCATTTGAAAGATATGAAACCGAATTTAATTGAGTTTCACAATTTTTATAACATGTATTTTTGATGAATAAAGTTTGTCACTTGAAGATATGTTACCTTTATTCAGATGCTCTGTAGTTTTGTGTGTAGAAATGATGGGAAGCAAGCTTGGACTACAAAGGTATTAATTTATTTAAATGACCAATATATTATGGTGACTTCAAGCAGTGTTATAAGTCAACTTAAAACTGTACTACCTGAAGTGATGTTGTTTGTATGTTCCCAACTAAACTAAATAAAAGAGGATACAAGTAGACTAATTCAGAGCAGAATATAAAAAACAATTTTAAATGAATTTTTACATTGCCAGACGTGACATTAAAGGGTAAACCTCATGTCGTCCCTATCCCTTTTCTCACACACTTAGAAATCCACTAGGTAGCCGTGGGCCTGCTTCAGACGCTTATAGCGACTATGCAATGCCATCCTCTTGCTGCCAATATCAAAGTCTTCCTTCAGCAGTGTATCCATGTTCTCCCTGTCCTGCAGAATATGCAGCATCTCCCTCTGCAGCTGAGAGGCTGACTCTTGGAGCATCAGGTAGCGGATCATCATAGGGATCTGATCAGCCAGGCGCTGACTCGCAATCTGGTGAGGAGGTGCAGAGGAAAGGATCTTGGTGACTACACTTGTATACCCCTGGGCATTCCTTACCCTTTAACATAACTCAAGATGCTATTTTTATGTGGGAAATATAGTGAGTGACTTGATAACCTTTCTGCAGACTGGTACTTACATGGTAGTAAGACTTCAGATGCAGCATCATCTCGTGCAGGGAGGCCATGTTGTCTAAACGGAAGAAAACATGTGTACTGACATGGCCTTTCTGCACCTCCTCCTTTCTTGCACTCAGGCTGCAGCTGTATGTGCTGTCCTGGGTGTAAACTATCAGCTCCATCTTGAACTGGGTCCTGATCATGGTCTCAGCTGTGGACTCCTTCTCCTGCTTGATGGCCTCAATCTTAGTCTGCAGAACAACCATCAATAAGTGACAGTACAGTACATGTATATAAAAATGTTCCATCTTGTAACTACAGAGGTGTAGACTACCTTTGCCATTTTCAGAAGGTTTGGGAAGCCTGTGAAGTTGCTTTGAGCCAGCTGTATGAATTCCTTCCTCACAGCATCTTCATGAGTAAACATTAGGTGGATTTATAGATTTGAAATTATTTCACACATTTGCCAAACAAGGCCGTCTTACACCTCCATGTGACCTTTGCTTAGGAGCCTATAACGTAGTAGGCCTGCACACTGACAGCACATATACTGCACCTGATATGTCCTTCAGCTTCTTGACTGCAGGTTCTTCCAGTTGTTTAATCTGGTCCTTCACCATCACCTCAAATGTCTTGTAGTTTATGAACCCTGGAAGCTCTCTGCCTCGGTACTTCCGCTCATAGTCAGCCACCTCTTTTTCAATCTTCATGTTAACTGTAATATGGTCCAAACAAGGAATTATATTACATTTATAAAATATGTGTCATTTTTGTAAACGTTCTCCGACCCAGACATCTACATTTTGAGATGTGTGTTTTTGAGGAGCACGGCAAGCTGTTTAACTTACAGTTCACTCCTGAGTGGTCCAGGTTGGCCTTCCACATCCCAAACTCGGTTCTGAGGGTGGAGAAGATGTTCAGCCGGCCTCCACTGTTTAGCTCCTCACCCGTGGTCAGGTTGATGGCATCCTGAGTGAATGCTGTCACTTTCTAAAATCCAAAATGAAAAAAGAAAGAACAGTGGTTTTATTAACCCCCTCATTGATGTGGTTAATGGTAGACTGTGAGCTTACTTACATCAATGAGGAAGTAGAGGCGTTCTGCTGCACCAGAGGGGGGGCCAGAGCCATACCTCTCTAGCTCCAGGTGGGTGTCCGCAAGCTTGGCTTCAATCTGCTGCTCCAGTCGGGGCAGGGATCTCTATAGAACACAGGACAGTGACATTTACATTCATACTGGAGGAGGAGCTCAGGAAAGTTTAAGATCCACAAATGGACTCTGTCAAGTGAAATGTTATGAAAGGAAATTACCTCGATGTGGTGCACCAGTTCCAGGGTTAGTTTCTCTGCCAATTTAGGAATAGTGGCATGGCCTTCATTGTAAAGTGTGCTTTAGCAGGAATTGTTGAATAATTACAGACACAACATCAAAGGTGCAACATGACTATCTGCCACACCTTGCCAAACAGGAAATACAGTTGCTTTAAAAAGCATTAAGATGATATGGGCCAATAGATGGCGCTCATCAAGAAGTCTGTAATCTAATGATGCATACGGTACCTTCTATCCGAGCACATTAGGGCTGAAACAAATGCTATTTGTAATTATTAATCAGCTGATTATTTTCTTGAAATATACAAATGTGAAATAAGTTGTTTTTAATGTCATAGAGCCTTAAGTGACATCAGCATAATTCTCAGTATATTAAGTCTCAGCTATGGTACTGCATCAGATTAAAATTAATGCAAAAGCTGTATGATATCTGAAAAGTTAATTATCTTTCAAGCCTGTCAGCTATAATAAGGTAAGTGTACCCCAAGTTATGGGACTGACCTAAGATGGGCATGCTCCTTGAAGAAGGCCTTCTCTCTCTCCGTGGCCTCAGGTAGTGATACACAGTCCATAATTTCCTTCTGGCCTCGGCACTTGACGATCATGTAGCCCTTAGCCAAAGGAATCACCATGTTATGAACTATGTCCAGAACTGTCTCCTCTGTGCCTTTATCAACCAGGTCAGGCTTGGTCAGAATGCCTGTAGAATGGTGCACATATAACACACACACACACCGTCACAGCAATACATTGAATAAATATAAGTATGCAAAGCTACTAATGACAGTTTATATGAGTCTATCCTATGGAATTTGCATTATTATACTTCATTCTTAAATCCATTTTAGCAGCTGTTAACAAGAAAAACATAATGGGGAAATAATTTGCTAGTCAAAATGTACCTACGGTACGAATGACAGTTTATATGATCTATTCTATGGAATTTGTATCGCTATACTTATTTTGTTTTATCCCTGTTAGCAGCTGTTATTAAGAAAAACATAATGGGGAAACAACCACTAATGGGGAAATAATTTGCTTGTCATAATTTACCTAAGGTCCTTTCCCCTTCAGGGTCCACTTCCTGTGCCATCTTCAAAGCCTCTGTTGTAGCTATGTCAACATTGCATGGCACGACAACCAAGCTGATTGTCTCCTGCTTGGTGATGAATTTCCTTATCAGCCTGTTGATCTGAAAACATAAACCATACTAGTAGAGGCTTACCAGAATAACTTGCTTGTGTGTCAACATGTGATTCTGCTACCTGATTGTGTCAACTTTGGTCTAGGAAATGTGTCTAAGAAACATTTTGGCTGACTGTCAAGGACAACCATAAGAGATTGGCTTGCCAATGGCAACATATTCAAGGAGTGGCATGTTCACCTGGTCCCCAATGTTTTCAGGCTGGCCCTTGACAGCTACCCTGGCAATGCCAGGCAGGTCTATAAGGGTGAGGTCTGGGACGTCAGGAGAGGCGATCTCCAGGCTGATAAGGTCTTCACTGATCCCCACTCCAACACCTGCCATCTCATCCTGGGCTGGAGGGGAATGCAAGCATAAAGAACACAGGATGAATAAGACCAGGAAAAGTGCTGTGCACATCCTGCTGCAACTTTATATGGTGCTATTTTGTTTTTCATTCACATTTGTTATTCATTATAACCTCACCTTCCCGAATTCTCTTCCCCACCTCAGAGGGTTCATCTATCTCCAGGTCATGGTCCTGGTACCTGATTTTTCCATGCCACTCTTCTCCCTTTCTCTTCCTTTTCAATCTCAGCTCAAGAGGACATCTGGTCACAATACCTTTTGGCAAAAGAATCAAACCAAGGAAGAGACGAAAGTTTTGACGTGTAAACTGTTTCTAGTAGTGCGGTATGAAATCATATCAAATGTGTAATTTATAGGCTATCTCTATGTGTTTTCTATACAAGGTGTTCAGACACCTTACCACTTCCCCTTGGTAAAGCCACTCCGGACAGCGCCTCCAAGACTGAGCTCTTCCCCGAACTCTGGTCTCCAATCACGGCGATGGCTGGTAGTGCAAGGTCCTTCTCGACGCCCAGAGAGCGCAAAGAGTCGATAAGGTCGATGCAGGGACGTACCTTCTCCTCGTATTGTTGATTGAGCGTGTTCATAGTTATCTTTGTTTGACGATTTCGCTTAAGCCTGGGAAACCTATATGTTTTCAAAACAAAGGTGATCTATTTAACTATAGTATTGTTGTGTTTATGAAGGTGATGATGATTTAGCCAAATTACCAATGCGGCTGCCGGTTATGTCCAGAATGATGATGATGATTGAGGATCTGTAAAGCTAGACCCATGTACATCCCAGGCAAACTTTTGAATAAATTAATTGTTCGACAGTCCTAAGGGGCGAGGTTTACGGGGAAATCGAATCTTAAGGAAAACGAAACCAGAAATGTACCTTAAGTTTCATTTCTGGTTCGTGTAGGTACAAGAGAATCTCCAGTACCTACACAAACAATGTGTTATCCACTCAAAAGCTCCATCCTCTCTAGTGCGTCCACTGCACGACATGTTTTCCATTCATTTTCTATGGAGCCAGGCGAATCGCTTGCGTGGTGCATTGTGGGTAGCAAACGCAACGCGACCGAGTTGAGATGTTCTCAACTTTATGCAAATTAGGAGCGAATTTCGCTAGCGATGGCCAATGTGTGGAGTGTTTTCTTGTTTCTAGTAACGTAGCAACCATGGTAAACATTTCTAGCTTTCTACTAGGTTTCAAGGTGGAGGGGAAACTAATCCTTTGTGTGGCTGCTTACCCAGTCCTGTACAATACATAGCTGTATTCGTACAGAGATGTTAATACAAAAAAAACGATGCATGGCACAAGTTTTGCCGAAGTTGTTGGTGCTTGTTCTTTCAAATTCAGTGTAGTCACATTACGTAATTTAGTTCTGTGGTAACTAGCTAGCTAGTCCGGCTGGAACTCCCTATCGTATCGACAGATTAGCAGAGATTGAGGAATTTAATAAAACGTTTTTTACACATGTCAACGTGTATTAAACAGTTTTGTATTTTGTATACAAGTTGTATTTTGATCGATGTTGCGACTAGGTAAACCCAAGTCTGCACACTTGGCCATGACAACTAGAGCTACAACAGTGACTTTAGAGAACTAACGCTACATTCTACATAAATCTGTTTGAAACGCCCCCGAGCGTGGTGAACTGTGGGAAGGCGAGCGATGGCGATTCGCGTCGCTGCAGTGGACACGCACTTGGCCGAGTTTGGTAAAGTTGGAACATTTACATTTAGTCATTTAGCAGACACTCTTATCCAGAGTGACTTACAGTAAGTACAGGGACATCCCCCCGAGGCAAGCAGGGTGAAGGACACAACGTCATTTTGCACAGCGGGGAACCAATCCTCCTGGGTGGAGGATGTGAGTGAAAGAGAGAGTGGGAGGGGTGTGTGTGTGGGATCATAGTATTTGCTAATTGTTACAATTGAATTCAAGTCACTGCGATTCAGTGGCATGAAACATGATTTGAAATACTTTTACACAATATTAATATACTATTATTGTAGGTTTTTATTCATAGTATTTATGTGTTGTTGACCTTTTAGTTATTTATAATAATAATAATAATTCATTTTATTTGAGGGCGCCTTTCAAAGCACCCAAGGTCACCTTACAGGGCATAGTTAAAAAACAAAATCAACAATGATAAAAAACAAGAACAAGACACATTAAAACAATTTACACAGGGGTGGTGAGATGTGTGATAGACAATGAATTATATGGAACATGATTATATTATGATGATTTGGCAACATTTGCTGTTTATTTCCATGCTTAAATCACCCAGAATGACTACCGGGTCAAATTTGACCCACAACACCACAGATGTAACTTTTTTTTATATATGGTATAAGGTATTTAAAAAAAGGAAACGTATAAAATAGTGTTTGATTGTATTCAGTAGACCATCGTGGAGGCATTAATGAAGCCTTGTTTTGATCAGAAAAAAATTAAGGTGTTTTTCATGCATCTAAACTTCAAAATGGGTCAAATTTGACCCGAACACAATAGGGGGGATACAAGACAAAAAAAACATCTACTTGTCACACCCTGATCCGTTTCACCTGTTGGTTTGTCTCCACCCCTCACCAGGTGTTCCCTATTGACAATAGGGAACTATTGTCAATAGGGAACAGACGACAATAAATACAGACAACAATAGTATTGCCGTCTGGATTTAACTTCTGTTCTACATTTATATGTATTCATTTAACAGACGCTTTTATCCAAAGCGACTTCCAAGAGAGAGCTTTACAAAGTGCATAGGTCACTGATAATAACAACAAGATAGCCCCAAAGCATTGCGGGTAGCCAAAACAAGAAGCACACATTGTGAACAACCCAAAAATAAGTGCCAAAGGGAAAAACCATAAGAGCATGTAGTTAAGCAAGTTACAATTTAAACAACATGAATCTGTAAGTGCAAGTGTACCTGTAGAAAAACCAGCAACAGTAAAATAAAATAAAAACTGAGATTAACTCTAATAAAATAAATCAGCTACCACTAACCAACAAGAGCCTCTAAGCAAGAGTCATTGTGATCCTTGAAGAAACTAGCATTGGGTTCAGCAAACCATTCCTAAGTACCGTTGTACTCCCTGAACAAGTGCGTCTTGAGCCTTCTCTTGAAGGTGGAGAGACAGTCTGTGTCTCTAATGGAGGTGGGGAGTTGATTCCACCACTGGGGGGCCAGGCAGGAGAAGAGCTTGTGCTGGGACCGGGCAGTCTTGAGTGGTGGGACCACCAGGCGGTTGTGGAGGGAGATGAGGAGCGGGGTAACGTGGGAGCGTCTGGGTAGATTGTAGACCAGGCAGGCTGCTGCGTTCTGAATCCTCTGAAGAGGGCGGGTTGGGAATGCTGGGAGACCGGCGAACAGCGAGTTGCAGTAGTCCAACTTGGAGAGGACAAGTGCTTGGACAAGCAGCTGGGTGGAGTGCTCAGACAGGTAACTCCTGATCTTCCGGATGTTGTAGAGGGTGAATCTACACGACCGGGAGACCGCAGCAATGTGGGCCGTGAGCTGTCAGTTGCCAGATCGTCTTGTGCTTGACAGTCGTTTCCAGCATTCCTGATAAGTTTTGTTGTTCCTAGTATTTTCTGTCTTCATGGTTTTGATCGCTGCCTGTTTCGTCTCCCAACCACGGACCTGCCTGTCCCCAGTGTACCTCTGCTATTCGGCCCCGATATGACCGCCCACCGACCAACGAGCCTGCCTACCCCAGTGTACCTCGAGGTACCTGCCTTAATTAATGGATGCACTTGGGAAAATGCCGCCCCCCTCTTCATGCCGCCCTAGGTGGCTGCCAATTCGCCTGTAAGAAGGACCGGCCCTGTCTGCCTTGCTACTCTGTTGCCAGCCCTTGCTTGCCCTGCACTACGAGATCGCTTTGTGAACAAATAAACTGTTCTACTGCAAACTACCCCGCTTCCAGTCCGCATTTGGGTCCACTATCCTGCCTTGTATCGCTACTTATGTAATGTTGTCAATAGGGCTTGATGTTCTGTTTTTAAGACATTATGAAATAATAAACTCTAGCAGCAATGGAGACTAGCTGGAGTTCAAATATTTTTAGCAAAAAAGAGGATGTTAGAGTCCAACCTCCTTTTGACATATTGCTGGATTGACAAAAACATTGGAACAGTCTGTACACCTGGCCTTGCACTGCAAAATGAAATAAAATGCCTCCTTTAACCTTTTTAGAAAAACAAGGCAAATAAATAAATGCTTCCCCTTAATTACCACTTGGGCAGTAACAGTTAAACTTAGACAAGCATCATGTCTTCCAAAACCAATGCATACACCAATGAAAATAGCCTGGAATGGCATCCAAAACGCATTCTAGTGCTTAAACATGAGCACCCCGAAAAGTCTGTGAAAAATACGACATTACTATAAGTGTATGTACCCATGACCAATAAGGACTAAACAGGAAAATCCCCCTGTTGTTCTAGGTTAGCAGTGATCATGCTTGTCTCTTCTTTTTCTCCCTCTCTCCCTTCCTCTCCTTCCCCCCCCCCTCTCCCTCCCTTCATGACAGAGAGCTGAAAGGGAAGAATGTACTTAAGAGTATACATAAGAGTTTACTTTGAGTAGTAGAAACAGCTACCCATCACGGCCCGCATCAGATTCAAGACTGCACCCGACATCCAGTCTCTCGTCCAGCATCACACACCTACCCGCCACCTACGGTCTTCTTCTGACAACCGTCTGGTGGTCCCACCTCTCAAGAGCGCCCAATACCAACCCGAGCTCTTGTCCTGTCTGGCCCCCCAATGGTGGAATCATCTCCCCACCTCCATCAGAGACACTGACTGTCTACCCACCTTCAAGAAAAGGCTAAAGACGCACTTTTTCCGGTACTTAAGAATTGTTGGATCAGATGTTAGTTTATTTCCTCCAAGAACACAATAACACTTATTGAGGGACTTGTTGCACTTGTTGGTTAATTGTAACTGATTAATTACTTGTACTCGCTTTGAATTATATTATTGTTGCTTGCTTTCCTCCAGGTCTACTGCATCTGTCCTGCGCTGGAAACAGCCTGGCTAGCTATCTATCTAGCAAACCTTCACCCGTCAGTGTGAACAATCGAATTAAGGAAACTAACATCCAACCAGTGGCGATTTTAGACTCTTTTTAGGGGTGCTCCTAAATTTCATCTCAGCACCCCTAAAAATAATAATAAAAAAATAAAACATTTAATTAATATGAATTATTATTATCTTACGTAAGTTTTAGTGCTCTAAAGTGTTAAAACAATCTTTATTTATTGTTGACATATCATTATCGTTTCATTTGATGCTGGTAGTTTTTGCATTCATTCAATATTTTGCATAATAATTAATAAATGTATTAATTGTTATCCAGTGAAATTAGTGATTTATTAGCAAGGGGGTTTAACACTTTTGCAAGGCACTGTCCATGTCACATTCGCATTGGGGGCCCCCTTAAGGTCTGATCCTAGAGCGCACCTGCATCCAACACAACACATCAAAATAAACACAAGTTCAACAACAGAAACTTAAACAATGCTTCTGTGAATGAAATGAACCCCCCAACTGAGTCCATTTCTGTCCTGCCGCAAGGCATGCTGAAAACCAAGAGCGCCGTTGCGACCTTACATGAACACCGGTGCGAAAACAACATAAAAACTACATTTCCCATTTAAGAGTAGTTTGAACCCATTCACAACAGAGGACCTGATTCGGATCATTTCCATTTCCATTTAGTCATTTAGCAGACGCTCTTATCCAGAGCGACTTACAGTAAGTACAGGGACATTTCCCCCGAGGCAAGTAGGGTGAAGTGCCTTGCCCAAGGACACAACGTCATTTGGCACGGCCGGGAATCGAACTGGTGACCTTCAGATTACTTGCCCGATTCCCTAACCGCTCAGCCACCTGACTCCCGGATCAGTACAGAAGGGCCCTCTCTGGAAATGTTAGATGCCTCTAAATGTTCTGAAAACTGGTGTCCGCTGGAAAAAGATCTAGATGCAAATGTTACAAAGCTTGGCCAAGCCAGTCAGTTTGAAACAATGGTACAATGAATACAAAAAAAGTATTATGTAATGAATGAATAAGTAACCAATCCTGTTTCCGGTCAATTTTGTGTAATTCATTCAATAGTCTAATAATGATGCAATGTTTAAAGTTTGAAAAACTGAAACTGACTGTGCCCCTACAACTGTTCACTTGGCGGCACATGTGCTCCTGCAAAAAAAAGTTAGCGTTGATCCCTGATAATATTTCTTAATCAATGGGATTAGTTCCTAAGATGATTGTATCTAACCCCTTTAAACGATCAACAGTACATGGTAACTTCAAACAGTGTTTTAAGTAAAATGTACTAATTGAAGTGATATAGTTTGTATGTTCCCAACTAAACCAATGTAAGAGGATACAAGTAGACTGATTCAGAATATAATAATATTTTTTTTGCATTGCATTGCCAGACGTGACATTAAAGGGTTAACCTCATGTCGTCCCTTTGCTCACACACCTAGAACTCCACCAGGTAGCTGCGGGCCTGCATCAGACGCTTGAGGCGACTATGCAATGCCATCCTCTTGCTGCCAATATCAAAGTCTTCCTTCAGCAGTGTCTCCATGTTCTCCCTGTCCTGCAGAAGCTGCAGCATCTCCCTCTGCAGCTGAGAGGCTGACTCTTGGAGCATCATGTAGCGGATCACCAGAGGGATCTGATCAGCCAGGCGCTGACTCGCAATCTGGTGAGGAGGTGCAGAGGAAAGGATCTTGGTGACTGTACACTTGTAAACCCCTGGGCATTCCTTAGCCTTTAACATAACTCAATATGCAATTTTTATGTGGGGAAATATAGTGAGTGACTTGATAACCTTTCTGCAGACTGGTACTTACATGGTAGTAAGACTTCAGATGCAGCATCATCTCCTGCAGGGAGGCCTTGTTGTCTAAACGGTCGAGAACACGTGTACTGTTATAATTGTTCCAATTACGTTATAATAATGTAGAATTTGTTTTCAACCAATGTCATAATTTAGGTGATGATATAATGAATTGATGATATAAATTGCATTCAGTATTATTTAGTGATTTTATTTGGTAAGTCTCCAAAGAAGTGAAGACTCCGCACAAGGCCTTTTACCCTTTTGAGAGTCGACAAGCTGACACCAAGCGAAGCATAGACAATTTAATGCTCCGATAAAAGTTCAATGTTGTTATAACGAATGTCAGTGATTTAAGAAAACCTCTATTCCTTTGTGTGCAGCATGCAGGGAACGAGGTATGTTGTTTTGTTTATGTATTTTACTTCGGTGAATGTTATTAACATGCTGCGCATGTCATTGTGTGTTCATATTAAGCTTATGTTATCTTTATTTTCTCATTATACTGTGGGTTTAGTTTTCACAGCGGATGTGGAGAAGAAGCTTTGAAAAACCTGCAGCAAGAAAGTCCCTTCTGTCTGTCAGTGATTCTAAGGAAGTATAACTGCAACCGTCTTCCTCCTCCTCCTTCTCCTTCTCCTTCTTTCTTGCACTCAGGCTATAGCTGTATGTGCTGTCCTGGGAGTAAACTATCAGCTCCATCTTGAACTGGGTCCTGATCATGGTCTCAGCTGTGGACTCCTTCCCCTGCTTGATGGCCTCAATCTTAGTCTGCAGAACAACCATCAATAAGTGACAGTACAGTAAATGTATATAATAATGTTCCATCTTGTAACTACAGAGATGCTGATTGTACCTTTGCCATTTTCAGAAGGTTTGGGAAGCCTGTGAAGTTGCTTTGAGCCAGCTGTATGAATTCCTTCCTCACAGCATCTTCAGGAGTAAACATTAGGTGGATTTATAGATTTGAAATTATTTCACACATTTGCCAAACAGGCTGTCTCACAGCTCCATGTGACCTTAGGAGCCTATAACATAATAGGCCTCCACACTGACAGCACATATACTGCACCTGATATGTCCTTCAGCTTCTTGACTGCAGGTTCTTCCAGTTGTTTGATCTGGTCCTTCACCATCACCTCAAAGGTCTTGTAGTTTATGAACCCTGGAAGCTCTCTGCCTCGGTACTTCCGCTCATAGTCAGCCACCTCTTCTTCAATGTTTATGTTAACTGCAATGTGGTCCAAACAAGGAATTGTATTCAATTTATTAACAATTAGTCATTTGTGTTAACTGAAATAGGGTCCAAACAAAGAATTGTATTCAATTCATTAAAAAAGTGTCATTTGTGTCAACGCTCTCCCACCCAGACATCTACATTTTGAGATGTGTGTTTTGAGGAGCACGGCAAGCTGTTTAACTTACAGTTCACTCCTGAGTGGTCCAGGTTGGCCTTCCACATCCCAAACTCGGTTCTGAGGGTGGAGAAGATGTTCAGCCGGCCTCCACTGTTTAGCTCCTCACCCGTGGTCAGGTTGATGGCATCCTGAGTGAATGCTGTCACTTTCTAAAATCCAAAATTAAAAAAGAAAGAACAGTGGTTATATTAACCCCCTCATTGATGTGGTTAATGGTAGACTGTGAGCTTACTTACATCAATGAGGAAGTAGAGGCGTTCTGCTGCACCAGAGGGGGGGCCAGAGCCATACCTCTCCAGCTCCAGGTGGGTGTCCGCAAGCTTGGCTTCAATCTGCTCCTCCAATCGGGGCAGGGATCTCTATAGAACACAAGACAGTGACATTTACATTCATACTGGAGGAGGAGCTCAGGAAAGTTTAAGATCCACAAACTCACTCTGTCAAGTGAAATGTTCAGAAAGGAAATTACCTCGATGTGGTGCACCAGTTCCAAGGTTAGTTTCTCTGCCAACTTAGGAATGGTGGCATGGCCTTCATTGTAAAGTGTGCTATAGCAGGAATTGTTGAATAATTACAGACACGACATCAAAGGTGCAACATGACTATCTGCCACACCTTGCCAAACAGGAAAAACAGTGGCTTTAAAAAGCATTAAGATGATATGGGCCAATAGAGGGCGTTCATCCAGAAATGTATGGCACAGCAAATGCGAATGGCACCAAACAAACACTGATCTATTCTAATGATGCATACTGTACCTTCTATCTGAGCACAGTAGGACTGAAACCAAAGCTAATTTTCATTATCTATTAATGTTTTCATTATTTTCTTGAAATATAAAAATGTGAAAGAAGCTGTTCGTTATGTCATAGAGCTTTAAGTGACATCATCATAATTCTTAGTATATTAAGTTTTAGCTATGGTACTGCATCTAATGAAAATTAAACCTATAATGTCAGAAAACTAAAGTGTCTTTCAAGCCTGTCAGCTATAATAAGGTAAGTGTACCCCAAGTTATGGGACTGACCTAAGATGGGCATGCTCCTTGAAGAAGGCGTTCTCTCTCTCCGTGGCCTCAGGCAGTGATACACGGTCCATAATTTCCTTCTGGCCTCGGCACTTGACGATCATGTAGCCCTTAGCCAAGGGAATCACCATGTTATGAACTATGTCCAGAACTGTCTCCTCCGTGCCTTTATCAACCAGTCTATTTTATGGAATTTGTATCGCTATACTTAATTGTTTCATCCCTGTTAGCAGCTGTTATTAAGAAAAACATAATGGGGAAACAACCACTAATGGGGAAATAATTAGCTTGTCATAATTTACCTAAGGTCCTTTCCCCTTCAGGGTCCACTTCCTGTGCCATCTTCAAAGCCTCTGTTGTAGCTATGTCAACATTGCATGGCACAACAACCAAGCTGATCGTCTCCTGCTTGGTGATGAACTTCCTTATCAGCCTCTTGATCTGAAAACATGTAACATATACGTCTAGTATAGGCTTACCAGTATAACTTATGTGTCAACACGTGATTCTGATACCTGATTGTGTCAACTTTTGTCTAGGAAATCGTCTAAGAAACATTTTGTCATAACTGCCTGGGACAACCATAAGAGATTGTTTTGCCTCTGGCAACATATTTAAGAAGTGGCATGCGCACCTGGTCCCCAATGTTTTCAGGCTGGCCCTTGACAGCTACCCTGGCAATGCCAGGCAGGTCTATAAGGGTGAGGTCTGGGACGTCAGGAGAGGCGATCTCCAGGCTGATGAGGTCTTCGCTGATGCCCACTCCAACACCTGCCATCTCATCCTGGGCTGGAGGGGGACGCAAGTGTAAAGAACACAACGATCAATAAGACCAGGAAAAGTCCTGTGCACAGCCATGCTGCACTTTATATGCTGCCGTTTTGTTTTTCAGTTATATTTGTTATCCATTATAGCCAGTAAGAATAACCTCACCTTCCCGAATTCTCTTCTCCACCTCAGAGGGGTCATCTATCTCCAGCTCATGGTCCTGGTAGCTGATCTTTCCATGCCACTCTTCTCCCTCTCTCTTCCTTTTCATTTTCAGCTCAAGAGGACATCTGGTCACAATACCTTTGGGTGAAAGAACCAAACAAAAGAAGAGACGAAAGTTTGTGTAAACTTTTTCTAGTAGTACAGTATGAAATCATATCACCTGTGTGATTTATAGGCTATCTCTATGTGTTTTCTATACAAGGTGTTCAGACACCTTACCACTTCCCCTTGGTAAAGCCACTCCGGACAGCGCTTCCAAGACTGAGCTCTTCCCCGAACTTTGGTCTCCAATCACGGCGATGGCTGGTAGTGCAAGGTCCTTCTCGACGCCCAGAGAGCGCAAAGAGTCGATAAGGTCGATGCAGGGACGCACCTTCTCCTCGTATTGTTGATTGAGCGTGTTCATAGTTATCTTTGTTTGACGATTTCTCTCAATCCTGGGAAACCTATAAGTAAAAAAAAAAGGTAATCTATATAACTATAGTATTAGTGTTGCTATGACATTTAGACATTTAAATTTAGTCATTTAGCAGACGCTCTTATCCAGAGTGACTTACAGTAACCGGGTCAGATGGCTGAGCTGAACGGTTAAGGATTCGGGCTACTAATCAGAAGGTTGCCAGTTCGATTCCCGGCCGTGCGAAATTACGTTGGGTTCTTGGGCAAGGCAATTCACCCTACTTGCTTCGGGGGAATGTCCTTGTACTTAATGTAAGTCGCTCTGGATAAAGGCGTCTGCTAAATGACTAAATGTAAATGTATTAGTAAGTTTATGAAGGCTGCTTACCCAAATTACCAATGCGGCTGCCGGTTATGTCCAGAATGATCATGAGAAAGGATAAGTAAAGCTAGACCCTTGCACATCTCAGGCAAACCTTTGAAAAAAAATCTTTGTTCCAAAGTCCTATACTATATGGGGAGAGGTTTACGGCGAAATCGAATCTTAAGGAAAACGAAACCAGGAATTTAAATTGTGTTTCCTTCTCCAGTACCTACACAAACATTGTGTCACCCACACAAAAGCTCCATCATGTCACCCCTTAAGGCCTTTTTTGTGCCACTATCTTGAGGAGCAAAGGAAAATATTTTGCAAGCAAACTGTGCTCGATCAATGTATTTAACGTGTGCACGCACACCGCTGCACATTCACTCACAGCACATCTGCTCCCTCAATTTTACCTGCTACGCGCGCGCGTACTTCAATCTCAAAGCCACAGAGCGTCAAAACACAAAACAGCGTTACAAATATTCCACAAAAGGTCCATTCTGATTGGCTGCTTCAAAAAGAATCCAGAAACAACGGGAAGACTTCAAGCTGCCATACATGAAAGAATCTGGTAAATAATCTATTGAAAGAAAGTTACAATTTGTTTACGTTTTAGAAGTGTTGTACCACTTATTCTTTAGTAATACAAAATGTTCCTCATATAGGATACTTTGCTTTTATTTAGTTGGAACAGTAGTCCCTGTTAAATATGTGTCTGTTTTCCATAAATGACGAGAAATCGGGAGAAACGATGTTAATCAGGAGTCAAATCCCATTGAGAACGGGGATTGAAAGTGTTGTAATCATCAATTAATGAATGAGTCGTGTAGCCTACTACTAGTATGTCACTCTATATGGTTTTCATTTGAAAGATATGAAACCTAATTTCACTGAGTTTCAAATTTTTTATAACGTAGCCTATTTTTATGAATAAAGTTTGTCACTTGCCGATATGTTACATTTTTTCAGATGCTCTATAGTTTTTGTTTGTTAAGTGAGTAGGAATGATGGGAAGCAAGTTTGGACAACAAATTATATTAATGTATTAAATGGACCAATATATTCAGGGCTCTACAGTGCGCCCATTTCGGTGTGCAAGCGTGGAAAAGTAATCGGGCACACGAGTGCGAGCGAGTTTTAAACATAGATAATACAGTCTATGGTTTTAATCTATAGCAGCTGTCAGTTACGTGAGAAGAAATGATGGAACCCGGAAACAATCGAACCATTATTTGGAACCGGAAACTTTATTCCTTTATTCAGAGATTTCAACGAGCAATAATCGCAGCTCAGTTAAACCTCATAGGCTGCGTCCTACAATAGCCTACTGCATCTGTCCTGCGCTGTAACAGCCTGGCTAGCGATCTATTTAGATAACCTTCACCCTCAGTGTGAAAAATCTAACCAAGCAAACCAACATCCAACCAGTGGTGATTTTAGACTCTTTTTAAGGGTGCTCAAGCACTACTAAATTCCATCTCAGCACCCCCCCAAAACAAAAATAATAACAAAATATTTGTATGAATTATTAAGAATTTTTATGATCTTAAATACGTTTTAGTGCTCTAACGTGTTAAAGAAATGTTTATTTATTGTTCATGAAGAAAGGGACTTTCTTCGTTTTTTCATTCATTCAATATTTTGCATAATAATAAATAAATGTATAAATTGTTATCCAGTGAAATTAGTGATTTATTAGCAAGGGGGTTTAACACTTTTGCAGGGCACTGTCCATGTCACATTCGCATTGGGGGCCCCCTTAAGGTCTGATCCTAGAGCGCCCCTGCATCCAACACAACACATATCAAAATAAACACAAGTTCAACAACAGAAACTTGAAGAATGCTTCAGTGAACAAAATGAACCCCCCAACTGAGTCAATTTCTGTCCTGCCGCAAGGCATGCTGAAAACCAAGAGCGCCGTTGCGACCTTACATAAACACCGGTGCAAATACAACATAAAAACTAAATTTCCCATTTAAGAGTAGTTTGAACCCATCAACCACAGAGGACGTGTTGAGCCCCGGTAATATTTTGGTAATCAATGTGATTAGTTCCAAAAATGATTGTTTCTATAACCCTTTTAAATGATCAACAGTAGATGGTGACTTCAAACAGTGTTTTAAGTAAACTTTAAACTGTACTAATTGAAGTGATATAGTTTGTATGTTCCCAACTAAACCAATATAAGAGGATACAAGTAGACTGATTCAGAACATTTTTTTTTTTTTTTTGCATTGCATTGCCAGACGTGACATTAAAGGGTTAACCTCATGTCGTCCCTTTGCTCACACACCTAGAACTCCACCAGGTAGCTGCGGGCCTGCATCAGACGCTTGAGGCGACTATGTAATGCCATCCTCTTGCTGCCAATATCAAAGTCTTCCTTCAGCAGTGTCTCCATGTTCTCCCTGTCCTGCAGAAGCTGCAGCATCTCCCTCTGCAGCTGAGAGGCTGACTCTTGGAGCATCATGTAGCGGATCACCAGAGGGATCTGATCAGCCAGGCGCTGACTCGCAATCTGGTGAGGAGGTGCAGAGGAAAGGATCTTGGTGACTGTACACTTGTAAACCCCTGGGCATTCCTTAGCCTTTAACATAACTCAATATGCAATTTTTATGTGGGGAAATATAGTGAGTGACTTGATAACCTTTCTGCAGACTGGTACTTACATGGTAGTAAGACTTCAGATGCAGTATCATCTCCTGCAGGGACGCCTTGTTGTCTAAATGGTCGAGAACATGTATCCTGGAACCGTATTCATCCTCGTTCTCCTCCTCCACCTCCTCCTCCTCCTTCTTTCTTGCACTCAGGCTGCAGCTGTATGTGCTGTCCTGGGTGTAAACTATCAGCTCCATCTTGAACTGGGTCCTAATCGTGGTTTCAGCTGTGGACTCCTTCTCCTGCTTGATGGCCTCAATCTTAGTCTGCAGAACAACCATCAATAAGTGACTGTACAGTAAAATGTATATCAAAATGTTCCATCTTGTAACTACAGAGATGCTGACTGTACCTTTGCCATTTTCAGAAGGTTTGGGAAGCCTGTGAAGTTGCTTTGAGCCAGCTGTATGAATTCCTTCCTCACAGCATCTTCAGAAGTAAACATTATGTGGATTTATATATTCAAAATTATTTCACACATTTGCCAAACAGGCTGTCTCACAGCTCCATGTGACCTTAGGAGCCTATAACGTAATAGGCCTCCACACTGACAGCACATATACTGCACCTGATATGTCCTTCAGCTTCTTGACAGCAGGTTCTTCCAGTCGTTTTATCTGTTCCTTCAGTATCACCTCAAAGGTCTTGTAGTTTATGAACCCTGGAAGCTCTCTGCCTCGATACTTCCGCTCATAGTCAGCCACCTCTTCTTCAATCTTCATGTTAACTGAAATAGGGTCCAAACAAAGAATTGTATTCAATTTATAAAAAATGTGTCATTTTTGTAAACGTTCTCCGACCCAGACATCTACATTTTGAGATGTGTGTTTTTGAGGAGCACGGCAAGCTGTTTAACTTACAGTTCACTCCTGAGTGGTCCAGGTTGGCCTTCCACATCCCAAACTCGGTTCTGAGGGTGGAGAAGATGTTCAGCCGGCCTCCACTGTTTAGCTCCTCACCCGTGGTCAGGTTGATGGCATCCTGAGTGAATGCTGTCACTTTCTAAAATCCAAAGTGAAAAAAGAAAGAACAGTGGTTATATTAACCCCCTCATTGATGTGGTTAATGGTAGACTGTGAGCTTACTTACATCAATGAGGAAGTAGAGGCGTTCTGCTGCACCAGAGGGGGGGCCAGAGCCATACCTCTCCAGCTCCAGGTGGGTCTCCGCAAGCTTGGCTTCAATCTGCTCCTCCAATCGGGGCAGGGATCTCTATAGAACACAAGACAGTGACATTTACATTCATACTGGAGGAGGAAATCAGGAAAGTTTAAGATCCACAAACTCACTCTGTCAAGTGAAATGTTCAGAAAGGAAATTACCTCGATGTGGTGCACCAGTTCCAAGGTTAGTTTCTCTGCCAACTTAGGAATGGTGGCATGGCCTTCATTGTAAAGTGTGCTATAGCAGGAATTGTTGAATAATTACAGACACGACATCAAAGGTGCAACATGACTATCTGCCACACCTTGCCAAACAGGAAAAACAGTGGCTTTAAAAAGCATTAAGATGATATGGGCCAATAGAGGGCGTTCATCCAGAAATGTATGGCACAGCAAATGCGAATGGCACCAAACAAACACTGATCTATTCTAATGATGCATACTGTACCTTCTATCTGAGCACAGTAGGACTGAAACCAAAGCTAATTTTCATTATCTATTAATGTTTTCATTATTTTCTTGAAATATAAAAATGTGAAAGAAGCTGTTCGTTATGTCATAGAGCTTTAAGTGACATCATCATAATTCTTAGTATATTAAGTTTTAGCTATGGTACTGCATCTAATGAAAATTAAACCTATAATGTCAGAAAACTAAAGTGTCTTTCAAGCCTGTCAGCTATAATAAGGTAAGTGTACCCCAAGTTATGGGACTGACCTAAGATGGGCATGCTCCTTGAAGAAGGCGTTCTCTCTCTCCGTGGCCTCAGGCAGTGATACACGGTCCATAATTTCCTTCTGGCCTCGGCACTTGACGATCATGTAGCCCTTAGTCAAGGGAATCACCATGTTATGAACTATGTCCAGAACTGTCTCCTCCGTGCCTTTATCAACCAGGTCAGGCTTGGTCAGAATGCCTGTAGAATGGTGCACATATAACACACATACATACATAGTAACAACAATACATTGAATAAAAATATCTCAATAAATATAATTATGCAAAGCGACTAATGACAGTTTATATGATCTATTTTATGGAATTTGTATCGCTATACTTAATTGTTTCATTCCTGTTAGCAGCTGTTATTAAGAAAAACATAATGGGGAAACAACCACTAATGGGGAAATAATTTGCTTGTCATAATTTACCTAAGGTCCTTTCCCCTTCAGGGTCCACTTCCTGTGCCATCTTCAAAGCCTCTGTTGTAGCTATGTCAACATTGCATGGCACGACAACCAAGCTGATCGTCTCCTGCTTGGTGATGAACTTCCTTATCAGCCTCTTGATCTGAAAACATGTAAAAAACAAAAGTCTAGTACAGGCTTACCAGTATAACTTGTGTGTCAACACGTGATTGTGCTACCTGATTGAGTCACCTCTGTTCTCTGAAACCTTTTAAGAAACATTTTGTCTTACCAGAATAACTTGATTGTGTGTTAACACGTGATTCTGCCACCTGATTGAGTCACCTCTGTTCTAGGAACCCCCTCTGTTCTGGTATCCCCTCTCACTTAACTGCCTGGGACAACCATAAGAGATTGGCTTGCCAATGGCAACATATTCAAGGAGTGGCATGTTCACCTGGTCTCCAATGTTTTCAGGCTGGCCCTTGACAGCTACCCTGGCAATGCCAGGCAGGTCTATAAGGGTGAGGTCTGGGACGTCAGGAGAGGCGATCTCCAGGCTGATAAGGTCTTCGCTGATCCCCACTCCAACACCTGCCATCTCATCCTGGGCTGGAGGGGAATGCAAGCATAAAGAACACAAGGATGAGGAAAAGTCCTGTGCACGTCCTGCTGCAACTTTATATGGTGCAGTTTTGTTTTTAATTAATATTTGTTATCCATTATAGCCAGTAAGAATAACCTCACCTTCCCGAATTCTCTTCTCCACCTCCGAGGGGTCATCTATCTCCAGCTCATGGTCCTGGTAGCTGATCTTTCCATGCCACTCTTCTCCCTCTCTCCTCCTTTTCATTTTCAGCTCAAGAGGACATCTGGTCACAATACCTTTGGGAAAAAGAACCAAATGAAAGAAGAGACGAACATCAGTTTGTGTAAACTGTTTCTAGTAGTGCGGTATGAAATCATATACTGCACTACTAGAAAGGCTGCAGTAAATCAGGACCAAAACCTCACGCCACAAGAACAGTTTCTTTCCTTCTGCTATACTAACCTTATTAACAAGGCCAAACTGACACTGACTCTCTGTCATTTTACTTCATACACTCTGTCACTTTAACATATTCAGTATAATTTTTCCTATATTACTTTATTTCTCGTATTTTATATAATTCTAGTATATCTATTTTATTTTGTTGTACATTTTCGACATTTTTATTTTGTTTATTATTGTAGTAACTCCCGGAGGCTTCTTGTTACACATTTAAGGAACTTTATTTCTTTATTGGCGAACACAGTATGCCGCACACTCAACATGGCCAACCGAGACACATTCCCGCCTGAACTTGTTCTGAGCTTAGTATAGTTGAACTCAACCATAACAACAGAGGGTTTCTGCCACCTAGTGGACCAGCGGATTAACATGTTTTAATTGCTCTGCCCAGTTATCACAATTATGTTTAAATATTTACTGTATGCACCTGCCCACCAAAGTCAATTCCTTGTTTGTGACCACTTACTTGGCGATTAAACACAATTCTGATTCCGATATCACCTGTGTGATTTATAAGCTATCTACATGTTTTCTATACAATGTGTTCAGACAGCTTACCACTTCCCCTTGGTAAAGCCACTCCGGACAGCGCCTCCAAAACAGAGCTCTTCCCCGAACTCTGGTCTCCAATCACGGCGATGGCTGGTAGTGCAAGGTCCTTCTCGACGCCCAGAGAGCGCAAAGAGTCGATAAGGTCGATGCAGGGACGTACCTTCTCCTCGTATTGTTGATTGAGCGTGTTCATAGTTATCTTTGTTTGACGATTTCGCTTACGCCTGGGAAACCTATACGTTTTTAAACAAAGGTAATCTTTTTTACTAGCCCTATAGTATTCTTGTGTTTCTAGCCTATCAGTAAGTTTATGAAGACTACTTACCCAAATTACCAATGCGGCTGCCGGTTATGTCCAGAATGATGATGATTAGAAAGGATCAGTAAAGCTACACTCATGCACATGTCAGGTAAACCTTTGAAGAAATTCATCGTTCGACAGTCTTATATGGGGAGAGGTTTACTGGGAAATCGACTCTCACGGAAAACGAAACCAGAAATGTAGAACTTACGTTTCGTTCTCCGGTACACAAACAAAGTGTTAACCACATAAATGCTCCATCGTGTCACCCTGTAATAGTTAGGCCTATAGTCCAGTCATTTTATGAAAAAAGAAATGAACAAATTGCAACAGAAACAAACTCAACAGATTTTGGATCCTCAATATGTCCTGCAGGAAAAAAAGCCCCGAAGAATCCCATTACGGGAAAGTTTCGAAAAAAGACCTATACAGCCTATTCATATAGCCTACGCCTATTCATTCTTTTTCTCACGTAAATAGGGTAAAGATTTATACCTAAAGGTGTCACCATGAAAATTACTGAGTTGATTACTTACATCAAGACAAACAAAACATGTATTACAAGTTTTTTTTAATTGTTTGTTAACACAGGCAAACGCTGCAATTAGGCATGCTAATTTGCATAAATACCACGACAGATCTAAACGTTGGGTATAGCCAGGTGAAAATGTCTTGTTGAATCTTTTTGACATATAACAGTAAAAGACTAGCTGTGTCTACTACCGCGCACTTATGCACTTCGAGGGCGCTTCACTCACAAAACCTGCAGAATTCAGGCCGAATCCCAATACTCCCCCTTACCCCTTCCCCCTAGTTTTGCGCGTTCCCGTGAGAGCTAGTGGTGTCCCAATACTCTTTTGGAGCTAGGGGAAGGGCTAAGGGGTATACACCCCTTAAAACCAAGTAAGATCGGGAGCTTACTTGAAACCTAGGGCTATGTGAAAACTGCGCTACCGGTGTTGGAATCACTTTCACTTTTAGTAGAACTTTTCACTTCTGATTCTTGATTACGTTGTACTTGCTATACTTACTAAATGCACTATATGCCAATTAATTGGCATATATAATCGTCAGGTAAATGAGAATAGCTACATCATTTTACAAATGTAGGCTATATAAAAAGGCCCCTGCTCACAGGTCCCTCCTTACATAATTCAACTTCTGTTTCCCTCTCAGTAAACTACTAGCCAAACAACTGCTTTGTGTTTACAATCATATCCATTTTATAGATCCTGCTTCCCACAGCCTAGTTTGTGTCTGCCAACTTGCCATGTACAGTGCTTGGTTTTAGTACCTGATAAGCCAAGTCTGGACCTTCCCTTTGTGAATGGCTAGTGAAAAACATCTAATAAATGATGACATTTTGATTAGTTCCATCACATTTATTTTTAACAAAAAACTATAATGATATATTTAACAAAAGGTAGAAAAAAAGAAAGAAAGTGATCTTTAAATGAGAGTTTTAACAAGTTTGAGGCTTGATCATGACAACAGGTCAGGGATGCATATTCCTCTCAGTTGGATTTGAGAACAACACTGATGGAACCATCTGAGGCAGCTGTCACAGCCAACCTGAGATTTTAGATAAACATTAAGATTAATTTGTGGAATGATAATGAATGATCAAACATTAGGAATGGCAAAAACTGGCACTGTCACCTATAATAACATTACCGCCTATACAAAGAAATACCAATGCTTCATTATAAATGTGTCTATTAGTGAAAAAAGTATTGTATTCAATACCATTTGACAAGCTATTACCCAGTTAGTGTTGCCAGCCATATTGTCCACATCCTGGGGGTGTGTCTATTGTTATAATCCCAAAATATGAGGGGGGGAGGATTTCGGCAGGTATGAAAAACAGTGTTGCCAAAATCCCACTCCCCTTCTAACTTTTACATTTATGCAACTAGTATCAAAAGCTTTTTATGATACACTCTACAGGGCATGAGGAGCCACCCAAAATTATTTTGGGGTGTGTCAGATATTATACTCCCAAGATATGGGGGGGAAGGATTTTGTCAGGTAGGATGTTATCCACCATCATCCCTGTGCCCAAAAAGCCAAGACCAACAGGACATAATGACTACAAACCCGTCGCCCTGACCTCTGTGGTAATGAAGTATTTTGAGCGCCTGGTGCTGGCACACCTCAAATCCATCACAGACCCCCTCCTGGACCCCCTGCAGTTTGCCTACAGTTTGCCTACAGAGCCAACAGGTCTGTGGATGATGCAGTTAACATGGCCCTCCACTTCACCCTACAGCACCTGGATTCCCCAGCATCCTATGCCAGGATCCTGTTTGTGGACTTCAGCTCTGCCTTCAACACCATCATCCCCTCCCTGCTTCAGGACAAGCTTTCCCAGCTGAACGTGCCTGATTCCACCTGCGTAGGGGAGTGGGATTCTGCGGGGGAGTGAGAATTCGGTCCAATACCGGCAACAATGGCGACCAAATCATCCAGAGAGTCCGATAAATGTTATATTATCGGCTTAATTAATTGATAAAAAAATTATGACAGTCTTGTTTTGTGTTATATACAGTCATGAACATATATATTTGCAACCATTTTCCTAATTGAAACGTTTCTAAAAATCGCTAGTTTGGTACGTTAATGTTACAGTTCTGAATTGCACAACAGTCCCGCATTTCTTTGACTAGCATGTCTACAGTTCTAAGTAAACTCCAATAGCAGCGAATTTCGTTTAATATCAGTGCATAACGCTACTTGCTTTGGAGATATCGATACGTGCTAGATGACGTACCTGTAACCAAGTGGCGTCCCATTTCCTAGGGCTATGTAGCCCCTTACCCCTTACTTTCGAGGGCTAGGGGTAAATTAAGGTAGCCTGGCTGCCAGCCCAACTTCTCCCCGCCCCAAAAAAATTTGGTCGGGAAGTTGGGTCTGGAGGGTCTCGTATTGGGGACCAACTACAGAAAACCAGAATCTGGGCGAACCAATTAAATTGCCAGGGCGGGCTTATACGATGATGGACAGATGATCAAGAGTAACGTAATCACCCACGTCACAAAAGAGCGCTTAAGTTGAATTCGTTTTGAACAAACATGGCTACCGCTGGAGATCTGGGATGTTATGATTCTGCCATCGAGTCTGTTTTAGAAAACATCGACAGCGCATTAATTTTGAAAGAGGAACAGAGAGACGCAATCAAGGCATTTGTCAATGGAAAATATGTTTTTGCCGTCCTTCCTACGGGATTCGGTAAAAGTTTAATTTATCAGCTGGCCCCGATGGAGTTGTAATGCTAAACGGAGAACTTGTTCGTATATGCATTGCCCTTTATTGTTTCGCTCAAAAAGGTTGACCGTGTGAAGAAGTACTCCCCCTACCCTTAAATTAATTTTACAACACCGGCAAAAATCGTTTGTATTCATTCTTCAAGCATACTTCAAGTCTGCTTGCAGTTTAGTCAGTAAAGATTTAGCTGCCTCTCAGTTTAGTTCTGTTGACAACAACTATGCCGCGGCGCTTAACATACGTCACATACTCTGTTGCTCTGATTGGTTGTAGATCTGTCCAATTGAGCGAAGAGGCATTTGTTTTCCAGGCTCGTTTGAAACACGCCTCGTAGTCAAAGCCCAACGGAGAGTTCTCAGACTCATATTCTGACTAGAATTATGAGTATGACAACATCAGGCTAAAATTAAGGGGAAGGGGGAGTATTGGGATTCGGCCTCAGTGCACTGAAAGTACCCGGATGGCGCACTGCAAACGGTCCAAAAAAACAGTGTACAACGATGGACCATAGCGATGGACACTACTCGCCCTAAACGGGCGCCATCTTGGCTACGTAGCGGAAAAGGAGGAGCCCTTTCGGCAGCTTTTTTCCACTTGAGTGGAGAAGCGCGTTCATTTTGGCAGGTTTTGCGGGTGTCGCGAGCAGATTTGCGTCCGTACTCCACCAAGTGTTTAACGTAAGTGTTCCATTTGAGACAGCACTTATCAGTGACGGAGTGCACTGAATATGTAAGTGCACTGTTTTGCAGTGCACTGTATTGCAGTGTAGGCTACTTTGTAAAGTGCGCGGTAGTAGACACAGCCTTAATGTTAAGGTCTGAATGGAACCCAAGTCTACCCACAAACATTATTATGCAGCGTTTGATCATGTTACCCCCAATTTTTATTTATTTATTATTAATACAGTTTTTGTTTGTCTTACAGTAATCAACTCAGTAATTTTCATAGTGATATCTAAAGGTTACAAGTTTTAGCCTATTCACATGAGAAAAATAATGAATAGGCGTATGAATAGGCTATATTTGGGTCTTTTTCGAAACTTTCCCCTCATGGGATTCTTCAGGGCTTTTTTCCTTGCAGGACACATTGAGGATACAAAATCAGTTGAGTTTGCTTCTGTTGCAATTTGTCTTAGGTTGACCAGCATTTTGGCTTAACATGACTGGACTATAAGGCCGTGTTTCTCAACTGGTGGGCCCCGACGCGAGCTGGAGTGGAGAGGGTCACAGACAGGGTCATTTAAAAGGTCAAACTTTTCTTTACCGAAGGTAGTTACCAAACGTACGATGGTGCGCTTTTATTTTGAAATGTGCGTCTCGAACACAAATGATTACTGCACGATTTATTTTGTGAAATAAATTATAATGGTTCGGAAATTCAATTATTTTTGTGTTGTGACTTAATGACCAAGGCCAAATGAGGGTCCTGAGATTAGACCAGTTGAGAACCACTGCTCTAATGTTCGAGGCCTACGTTGGCATGCAAAGCAAAGGCATTTCCCTCTTGGTCTAACAGACATCATGCTTTTGTTTTTACATGTTACTGTAAGACAGGAATTGTCCCTTTAAATATTGTAACATCATCGAGGAACATAAAGTGAAAGCCAAAGCTACATTGACACTCATTTTAAAATGCAATCTCCAAATTTAGGATATCTGAATATAGAATCGGATCAGACTCCTGATCCGGTGGCTCCTTTGGGTGATTTTACAGTGCAGCTCTATGGATATCTGGAAGCAGATCGGATGTGACAGTGAGACTGATGATGAAAAGCAGGAAGTCTTCCAGACCGATCTTCTTTTCTCCATCTGCCTCCAACTCCCCAAAGATCTCCTTGTATTTTGGTTTAATCTCTTGACCCTGCAAGAAAGGTTTAGAAGTATTTAAGATTGAGCTAAACTATTAGGCCACACATATTACACACATTGAGATTCAGTATTCCAAACCTTGATAAATGCCTCCAAAATGCTTTGATACATTAAAAAAGATATCAAATAATGACATCAAATAATGTGTTTTGGTGAGGCAGTGTGATGGTCTAGCAGAAAACATCCCTCTCCTGTGACAGAGAGACAATGCTACAGAGTTAATTTCTCTTTACCAGTGGAGCAGACACACTAACAGCCCACAAAAGACAAACCTGAGAAATATGCAGTACACACCTACCAACACAAGGGGACCCTCTTGTTCACCAGAAAGGATTTACATTTTAAAGAAAGACCAATACGATCCAAGTAAGTTTGCACCTAGTCACAAGAACCAGATTAAGGAAAAATGATAGTAAGAATAACAAATGGTCAGGAAGTAATTGAGAAATCCTGCGGTCTGGCAGTGAAAAGGTGTAGTAGACCAGCATCAGGGTAGCCACAGCACGGCTACTGCAGTGAGGACATTTACATTTAGTAGACGCTCTTATCCAGAGTGACTTACAGTAAGTACAGGGACATTCCCCCGAGGCAAGTAGGGTGATGTGCCTTGCCCAAGGACACAACGTCATTTGGTGTGGCCGGGAATCGAACTGGCGACCTTTAGATTACCAGCCCGATTGCCTGACCACTCAGCCACCTGACTCCCTAGTAAAGGCCTGTGATGGAATATCTGCATGTTCTCCCAGGTTAAAGCCTAAGGTTAAAGCCTCAGGTTAAAGCCTCAGGTTAAAGCCTCAGGTTAAAGCCTCAGGTTAAAGCCTCAGATTAAAGCCCCAGGTTAAAGCCTCTTTACCCTGGTGAAGGCCTGGAAGTGTGTCAGTAACAGGTCCCGGACCCCAGCTCTGCTGAGTCTGCCATCCCGCTCTGAGGTGTAGAAAACCAGAACTATGGTGGCCACAGCCCTTTCCAAGTCAACAGAACCAACCAGAGCTATGGAGAGAGACAGAGAGAAAGATTAGGAGAGAGAATCAGAGAGAAAAAAAGTGTGAATCAGAGAGCAATTTTGGGGGGGAATTGCAGGTGTTTGTGTGTGTGTGTGTGAGAGAGAGAGAGAGAGAGTGGCTGTGACTATGGTTTGCAGGAAGGAGAATCAAAATAGAAGAGTAGTTTTGTATGTGATTATGGAGACCAGTCAACAGAATATCTCGGTACAAGGTATTTTACTTGTTGATTACAAATGTGGCTCCCTCTATTTCATTTATGTCATTGCAAATTATCGTCGCATTTGCCACTTCATTTGTACCTTCAATGGAGGATAGCTGTTTCTCTGTTACCACCCTGTTTGAACAAGTTAAGAGCAGATGGCATTTACAATACCAGTGTAACCAATGTATCCAGTACACTAAACATAACTGATCACAGTCACACAAATACATACGAGACGGTATTGTACAGTTTTCACATTGTCTTTATGTTATTATCATTGTCAGTGTTCTGTACCTTTTTCGTGAGTTGTTGGAAGTTGTAGTTACCATTGTTTTGCTGGTATTCTTTGCCGTTGATGGTGATCCACCCATTATTATCGACTTGGATTTATGTTACTTGGCAACAGGTACACACACACACACACACCCCCAACATTGAAGCTATGAAAGTTCTTGGACATGGACGCCTATTACGACTGGGATTGCTTTAATTGAAATACTCAAATGAGTAAATTTGATCATCAGAATCACATTCCCAAATTAAATAGATTACAACAGTCAGATAGCTTTTATTCCTCAGCCTGGTGGAAATGACTGGGCAAGCACAACAACAATGCATTATTGCAGATTGATAGAACAATGGCTCCTAGTGGTTAGACACTGACTGCTCTCTTCTTCAGGTTGTTTACCATGTCCTGATGTGGGTTTGTGATAGATTGTTTATTGTTTGCTTGCTGGTATTCCTCTGGATCATCCGTTTTCACGACCCATTCATAAATATAATGTGGCATACCACATGCCAGGGCAATGGGCCTGTTCTCGTACTAAGTCCTACACAGTGTAAATAATATTACCATTGGTGGTACATTTTGAACATTGGTCGTACTTAACACACCGTTACAAGGAAACGAAGGGCAGCTAAGCCGACTGCTCAGTGTATGGGGCACATAGCATCAGAACATCTACCTGACAGATGCTTACAGACCAGGGAATGGCTCCCGTGTTACCATGGCAACCATGCTGCTGTGTTTCTGGTTGGGTGGGTGGGGAAGGGAGGGAGGGAGGGGGGCTGAGGGAGTGATAAGCTGTGTCTAGGACATTGGGTCATGGGTCATGGGTCAGGGTAGAGCTTTACAGGATGACTTGGGTACCATGATGTAGTGTCTCAGGTGTAAATAACCACTCACCACTGGTATTTGTGCTGATTTGCAACACCTTTTTCAGATTTATTCAAAATATCTTCCACACTCAGTAATCATGGACAGTATGCAATACAATAACATTTTCATTATAATGTAACAGTGACACAATAGTGACTACTTACATGACATTGACATGACAATCATTTTTATTATTTATTTATTTATTTACCTGGGTAATGCAAGCCACATGCTTTGGAGTTCAAGACACAGGGTTGCACAATTCATGAGCATCAATGTTAACAGACATTGATCCGTGACAGTTTTACTTACATATACTTTCAAAAGTTGTACAAACCTGAATGATTGAATATACAGAGTTGGGAACAGAGAAACCCCAGTATGAAGCATGTTCAGTGATGGGGACAGAGGAGACATGATCTAACTCACACAGGAAAAGAATCTAGCTTCCTTTGGCTCTTGTTCCTGGGCTCTTGTACTTCAATGCACTGTCAGGTTGTGTATGAAATTCATCTCACAGTAGCCTGAGCACGGCATAGAAAAACGATTTTCTGATTTGAAACTTTAGCAGCCATATGTAAACAGAGGACAGACCCTTTATATTTATTAAACATTCATTCAACACAAACTGCCAACCAACAAAAGGACAAGAATTTGGCTTCCCATGTGCCATTAAATGTTTCTTGAATTATTACTAAATGGGAATGCTCTGGGATCAAACTGGGTTGTTTGTAAAAAAAAAAGAGTTATTTTTAAAAGAAAATACAAAAGGACAGAGTGGAATACCAAACTTTCAATTAAGAGATCAAATTCTGTCAATTGTGTTTAATTGGGAGGTGCCCACACAGCCATAGATAGGTACACACAGCACAACTTCATGCAATTAGTCAACACTTTAGAAGAATACAAATGTAGACCACATTTTGTCCTTGTGAGTGAGACCAGTCTGAAACTTTATGAACAGATGGTTGCTTAGCACCAAGCACAGAAACAAACAGAAACATAGCAGGCAAGCAATACAACATTAAGTAAAGCAGAATATGAATAAAACAGAACTGAGGACTACCATATGTCTATTCTTTTGTACAATACTCATCACGACTGCACCAGTTGACAACTGCATCATTTAACAAATCACTTCCTTTGTCACCAGAAAAATTTGCTACCTATGAACTGCATGTTTGGACACACAAAGATAATCTTTTTGCACAAACATTACACCAATAATATAATATATCAGAAGGTCAAAGTGATTAACCCCTTGTCCCGTTTCCACTTCTTTTCACGTTAACACCTCTATTATCTCTTTATTGAACTTGCCCTGACAGAAAGGAGTGGTGCCAATCAAAATGCACAGCTACATTTGATTGGAGTAGGATGTGGGACCGCCCACCTGGCTGTATTCTGATGCCTGCTCCAAATCCCCCTGACCACTGTAGCTTCCTCCTGATTGGTCGAAGCTGCCCTGGTTATACGACTGCTGGTTACAGGTCCCCGGCTGTTTCTCTGTTGTTCCGCCAGGGTACCTCACTGCGCCCCCCTTGTGCCAGCCGGTCTCCTTGAAGACAAACCAGATGTTTCCAGCCCAAAGCACGAAGTTTAGGAAGCCAAAGACCTGGGTGAGAGGATATTGACAAAAATGAAAGATAAACAACATTTCTGGTGAAAATTAGATAATTCACAGGGATTTCCGCAGAAAATTTGTTAGTTAAGGTGGTAGGGTGAGGTTTGCCTGGGGGGGGAGGGGGGGGGGGGATTCAAAGGGAGAAAACAGGACATAGTAACACAGCGGATATCGCTCATTTTACATCATAGTTAAGGCGGCTGGCGTGTGTTTGCCGCCTTAACTGCAAAGTGCTGCGGGAAACCCTGATCCAATAAGCGGTCTACATATGAACCTGTCTAAACAATGTTTGGGACCAAATTGCATCATCGCGAAAATGACCTTTTATCTTGCTCTTTCTTTATTAGAGCAGATGTGTGTGTTCATGTGTGTTGTTGTGTGTGTGGCTGAGCCTACCACTGAGGTGTTGAGGCCTGACCAGCGAGGGCCTTGCACTGAGCCACACTTGTTGGTCATGACCTTACAGGCGGACATGAGGTCCTGCACCTCATCGGGGTCTGTGGCCACCTTCACGTCCGACAGCGCCTTGGCCCAGGCTGACGAGCTCACCAGCCACATGAAGGAGAACACCACCGTCACCACAAAGTCCTGGATGGGTTGGACACAACACAGGCACACTGGGTGGTCTGAGTGCTGATTGGAGCAAAGTGGCCTGACATTTACTTAATTACATGAAATTTTACATGAATTTTGCAGACACTTTCATCCAAAGTGACACATTTTGAATATAATGGAAACAACAGCTTCAATGTAGCAGAGAGTAAAGGCCTTTCATGCTTACACACTGCCTCCGAAACCTTCGTCCGTCCCAAAAAAGTTTGGATTGAGTTTGATTTTTTGCGTTTTCGCATCCATAGCCAGTATTTTGACAATTCAGAGCCACCAAATTTTTTGGCTGACAATTACGAAAATACGCATACAAACATTTCGCACTCAGTGTGCAAAGACCTTAAGTGATTGCAAATAGTCCTTTCTCGAGTCTGTACTGCGTCCACTGGCAGATGATTGACACCAGAGAATGTTTATCTTAAGGTCAAAGGTGAAATACTGACAATGAGGGGGCCTCTGTTGTTCTCACGGTACTTGTTCTGGAAGAAGATGTAGACGACGGTGGCCATGAGGGAGTAGAGGAAGGCGAAGACCGCAATGGTGACAAAGAACTCTGCAGAGGAGGAGAAGTCTCCGATGAGGAAGAGGCGCTCCCGTCTCATCCCCTCACACAGGGGCGCCTCGAACCAGACCTGGTGTAACCTGCCAGAGGGGACAAGTGTCAGGTTACACACTGATGCAGACGTCTCTCTCTCTCTCTCTCTCTCTCTCTCTCTCTCTCTCTCTCTCTCTCTCTCTCTCTCTTTCTCTCTTCCTCTCTGTCTTTCTGTGTCTGTCTCTCTCTGTCTCTTTCTCTCTCTCTCTGTCTCTCTTTCTCTCTCTCTTTTTTCTCTTTCTCTCCAAATCCCACACACATACATACAACCTTGCCAATACCTTTCAATAGCAATTAATGTGTTCATTTAGCAAAGGAAAAGCAAGTACAAAACATCTAATTAAATTTTTTAGCTAACCTAGCCTTTCTATCCACATGCAGATACACAGCTGAATTCGGTACTAATAAAAAATATCATACAGACACTGGGATCAAGAAGGGTTCTTTGCCTGTCAGACCTGAAAGGATAGCCAAAGTCAATGGCGATGCTGAGGTTGCTGTTGGTCCTCTCCATGCAGTCCACACTAACCCGCAGCTGCCCAGTGTAGCCACCACATGTTGCAAACGCAAAGATAGCAAAAAGCTGTGGAAGGACACAAAATAAGGAAACAGGGGAGTCAGGTGGCTGAGCGGGTAGAGCATCGGGCTAGTAATCTGAAGGTTGCCGGTTCGATTCCTGTCTTGCGCACATGACGTTGTGTCTTTGGGCAAGGCACTTCACCCTACTTGCCTCGGGGTGAATGTCCCTGTAATTACTGTAAATCGCTCTGGCTAAGAGCGTCTGCTAAATGACTAAATTCTAAACAAAATGTCTGATGTCAGTCAGGTGTCAGTAAACTGCACGTGACAGAGTGACGCACCTGAGTTTCGGTCTTTGACAGGAATACATACAGAGATGAACTAAAAGATGTTCTCAGTCAAATCATTGTGTGTGTGTAGTTTATGTACTGCTCAGACAGCATCTGATGTGGTAAATATGGTGGATGGACACACACAAACACATTTACATACTGTATAAGCAGACACACACACACATGTACACACACACACACCCACAGCAACGCAAACCTCTAAGCATGTCTTGAAAAGCTACATCTTCAAAGATTTACTTGCAGTAATTTGAGTATGTAAATATCTACCCTTGTCCAACTCAACGGACTCAACTCAACAGACTGTTACTCTGACCTCAAAAGTGTGAATGTGGATTAAAGTATTTGAACACCAAACAGGCCCAGGGAGACTCAATTATGTTCTAACCATAGACAAGACAAGGCATAGTAAAAAGCTAATTACAGTCAACACTGCATGAACCATCTGATTATTTGGGCAGTTGGAGGAGGCGTTATTGTGATTGCTTAGGGCACAACAAACAGAGATTAGCCCACACACAATGGATTAATTTGCCCAGTTATTTCCTATCCATTACATTTCCACAGTGACTGTTAAATAAGCGTAAACATAAACACCAAGCTACGTGCTGTAATCCTGCCTGAAGTGTGATCAGTGTCTAATAAAACTGTCCACACGAAGGAATTTTCAAAAAAACTGTTGTGTGGCACTTACAACAGAATGGTGTAACAACCTTTCTTCCTGTTTCCCAGCCCGTTTCCCTGCTTGTCAGTCTACCTGCCTGCATGCCCATCTGCCTGCCTGCTTGCCTGCCGGTTTGTCTGTCTATCCATCTGACTGCAAGAATAGTCTGAGTTGACACCCGCAACCTCACCTACTTTTAAGGAATGGAGAAGAAAGAAACTCCAGTTTTGGCCTTGGTGGAATACTCAATAGCCTCATGCTGAAAAGGTTAGGGCATTCACTGCTCGCCTGTGTAGGACATATCGAACGTATGGTTATGTGGAGGCCGAGAGCAGAGGAGTAAGGTCTCAACCCCGCTGAGAATTAGAATTCCTTTTTTTTGCCTGTGACTCGGACATTATTGCTCATGTGTTAAACGGTAATGTGAGCACACACATTGCTCCCCAATAGACACTACTGCTGGTAGTGATGTAACCACAAAAGAAACCTGTGCCACTTTTTGAAAACCCATCTGAACGCCATGTGGGGGAGGTATGAAGACAGCAGGCATTATATGGAGGTGCATTGACTCACTCTACCGTATAAAACACAGAACTGGAATTGTTGCTTTTATTGAACCAGAATCCCAGAGAGATTGCTGCAGTCATCCACACAAAGCACCAGTCAGTTGAGCCGGTGGCTAGATAGGGAGGCCGGTCTCCCAATGACTCAGACAGACATGTTCCTCTGGTGTCAGATGACCTCATCATCATGCTGACTCTGAATCATTTCTGGACATTATTATTCTGTTTCACCAGGAATACGCACAATACAGCCTCACACTGTCCTACAGGTGGCCGTAAAGACCCTAGACATGTCTGACAAATGAAAAAACGACCTTCCTACACACACACAGGCATGCTCTCACACATGCATGCGCCCAAGCACGTAAGCACACAAGTATCTGCAGGCCTTTGTTCTGTGCTCACAGACCGTGTTGACTACAATCTATCTATAGAGATCTAGAAATAATGATCATGCAGCTAGACCAGCTACAGTGCCAGACACTCTTAGAATCATAGTGATAGACACTGCTCATACCCACATACTCCAACACATCCCTACATCCACTGCCAGTAGGAGATGAATGGTCATCATTAACAGAGGGATTTGGTTGCGCAGTAATTGTTACTGCACCTACTTACTGTCATCACAAATTGTGTTCAAGGATGAGAAGTCCTTTTAGCCAAGATATTCACAGATACATCAAAATGGAGATGACAGGAAAGAGAGGAAGAGAAAAAGAGGGAAAGAGAATGGGAGAAGAAAAGACAACTTCACTCAAGAGTTTTTCTTCCTGAGCATATAAGTGACCGCTTTCCAATGTATCATACATCTGACCAACTTCAACAACCGCAATTCACTACACTGACTATCAATGATTAAGCAGAGAGCACTCAAAATAGTTCTTTTCAGCTTTACTGAAAAGCTGTCGGTGTGGTTATTTCAGCAATGCTTTCGAATCTTGACCACATTCAATACACTGCAGTATGTTCAGTAAAAAAAAGTAACTCACCGGAGCAAATATAACCATACACATTTAAAAAAGAGAAAAAATAATCCAGTTTTGTCAGATAACACTGTTTCTGGTAGATCTCTCTCCCATCCTGATAATGAAGCCGAGGGAAGAAGATGCTCTCCAAAGCCTGAACAGCAGTTTGTGTGTGTGTGTGTTTGTGAGTCTACCTCTCACTCTCGCTCTCTACCTCCCAGTCTCCCTCTCCCCCACCCTCCTTCCCACAGTAAAACAAAGACCACAGAGAGGGAGACGTGCTTCTGAAAGGATTCTACGACAATGGACAAATTCAAGGATCATGTTCTTTGGCAACACATTCTCCAGTTACCACTAGAAAAGACAGTCAAATCATAGTGGCACAGACGTGAGAATACACACACACATCTGCACATTCACATAAACAAAACTGCTTTGTTACTTAACTATCTACAAATCTAGCTGAATGTATAGCCATATACCAGACTGTGCCAGACTGTGCCACGTTATGACAGAGCCCACGTTATGACATTATTTACCAGCCTACTGAATCATAATCCCTGAAAAATACCACAAACTGGTATTTTGAGAACTTACCTGTCAATGTGAACTAAACCAGACAACATCTCCTAAAAACACTGGTCTACAAAAGTTGGTTGGTTTGGAAGGACATTGTCATCAGGCTCTGAAATGTTGGATTTAACAAATCCACAAAGCCACCATGGAAACCCAATTCCTCCTAGCTGCTATTCGATAAGTTATAATTATTTCTTCCACCCACCCAGGCCTCAAAAATTACATTACATTTATGCATTTAGCAGATGCTTTTATCCAAAGAGACTTCCAAGACAGTTTTACAAAAGTGCATAGGTCACTGATTATAACAACGAGATAGACCCAAACATTGCGGGTAGCCAAACATGAAGAATATATTGTGAAACCAAATAAGTCCCAAAGGGAAGAACAATAAGAGCATGTAGTTAGACAAGTTGCAATTAAACAGCAAGAACCTCAAAAGTGCAAGAGTGTACCTGTGGAAAAAGCAAGCAACAATAATACATTTCACAGCGAGTACAATCATTTTAAGACAGTTACAACAAACCAACAAGTCTGTCAATAAGAGTCATTGTGATCCTGGGGGAAACTAACATCAGGTCCAGCCAATCATTCCTAAGTGCCGTTGTACTCTAGTCATCTAGTCAGTGTCTAGGGCCAGAGACACACACCATGAGCCATAGGCAGCAAAGTTGATTAACTGCTCCCAAGGTCCCAACTACACTAGTAAACTAAATGTCAATACCAACAATATTCCTGCTCTGACACTGTTTGAATGTTCCAGTTGTCAAAGAGCAAGTTGTCACATAAGCAATGAGTTGTTTAAACAGAAAGGACAAGTTTCTTATACAGAAACGTCAGTCCTATTGTTGTCACATTGTAGAGGACTTCAGAAGGCAGTCCTGTGTACAGTGTACAATGTTGGGTTTACATAAAAAAGAACTGAGAAAGTTCTAGTAGCAACTTGTGTTGCCTCTGAAGCTGGAATTAATGGTGTCTTACTGATACTACCTGAGAGTATCTGCAGAAGTTAGTGGATAGAGACAAGCATTGCTGCAGTTAAATATCGCAGAGCTCCCTACTTCCAAAAAAGAGAATACAATCAAAGTTTCTGCAACAGCAATGATCAATTGCAACAAGCATTCCAAAGTGAAAACATTGAGTTTAAATCCCATTTAAATACATAATATTGTAACAACAAACACAGAAAGGTGAAAGAATCGTGGCTTGAATGAGCCATGCTGGTCCTTCCCCAGAGCAGTAATACACACATTCTCAAACACACTGTTAGTGCATCTCAAGATGTTGACAGGAAAACCTTTGGCAGCTTTAATGAGACTTTTGAACGATGCCTCTGTGGTCTCCAGCACAGAGCCTTGTCCTCCCTCAAGGATGAGTTAGATAGACTCCAAACTCAGCTTTCATCGTCCTCCTTAATCAGGGTGGAGACATGACCCCTGGAAGGTTTAGACAGGCTTCCGACCCACTGAAAAAACACTATCACATTGTGAGCTGTCACCTGCCATCCAGCCTGTGTCTGTTCTGCCCATGGCCACTGCGGCAGGTGGGAGGAGAGCCTGTCTGCAGGGAACCCTCACTAAGGAGCAGTGGGGCCAGGCGGATCTACCAGTGTGACACCAGGACCCATACAACACACAGGATAATGGACAGTACTGCTAGTATTATCTGCAGGAGAGATGTCCCTTGTGGTGTGTGTGTGTGTGTCATGTGTGTTTCTCCTTATCAGTGTTTGTGAGACATTGAAAGCATAGCTCCCCCCCTTAGTTCCCCCTACACCTTGCCATTCCTCTAAAACAGGATATCAGATCTCCGTTTGGTGGTTTAACACGGCTAGCCTACATCAAGGGCATCTGTTGCTCACTCCAGCTGACTACAGGCAGCAGCTTCCTGGCTCCCCCAATGACAATGTGTCAGTTGTTCAGACATGGAGACTGGAAGGGTTGCTGTGCTGCACGTAGTTACTTGATGCTCTGGATCGAAAGACTCTGACATCTATCTACTACAAACCCACTCGGCACGGAGCCATATTCTAAGGAGACATCATTAATGTGCTAGATGAAGGCGCGGTGTAGGAGTTGCGCTGAAACTTTTGAGGGTAAGCCAGAACTTCTAGATTGTCCTCCTTAACCTCTTCAGCTCCAGGGGAGGCTGTTTCTGTGGGCACACACACAAATGACTTGCTCATATTTGAACATTGGGATGAAGTATTTTGCACTGTCGTAAGTGTTTTATGTGGTCACTGTCTCAAGATCTGGATACATGTCCCTTGCAGGTTGTCTGCCATGTTGCTATTCTGAGTCCATAGTCTCAGTGGATGGAAGAGAAGAAAAAAACTAACAGGTTATTGACACTTTACACTTCAAGAATGTGTGCTCAATTAATTTATCAAGCCCTTGCCACTGGCTTATCCACAATGAAAGCAAAAGTGCTGTCGAGCTCCCTTCCCAATTGTGGTCCTTCTCTCTGTCTCTCAGCACACACACCATATTCTTCCCTCCATTTTCATTCCCTCCAAGTCCATTTTCCATATAAAGCTCTTAGCCTACAGGCTGCTCAAAACGCTGATAACCATAATCAGAGCTGACACCTAGTTAGCATGCAGCTTCGGTCCAACATTACAGGCAGCTGGGCAGCTGGCTTGTCAACAGAAGGGGAGAATATGCTATGGTTTCAAAAACTCTCTACTCCTGAAGAGGCTAATTCAATATGGTCAACCATTAACAGATTATTCAAGATGACCTCAGCCAGGGAACGTGTGCGTGAGCAGAAATGTGAACATGCAGTCACACACATGTACGCTGCTTCTGTTATGTACATGTACACCGTGATCATCTTCAGGGAACATGTAGGCCTACGGTACGTCAGAGTGAGCACTGCATGTCGGAGAGAAATAACCTTTCCCAATGTGTTCCTCATATGAGGTGGAATAAATGAACCTTATCTTATATATATCTCATAAATGAGGGTACAACCCATCATGTAATGCTTGCCCTAACTGGCCAGCATTTCTTATTTAAATCATTGTAACAATCCCTGAGACCAAAAATATATTTTAAACATGATGTACTTGGTGTAGTGCTAAACTGACGTGAATTTTAAGTGCAGTGGTTGCTAAATATACAATTCTAAAGCAAACTGAGGAAAATGTTTTAGTCGAGAGACGTGAAATTGTCAGAATAATGCTACACTTATTATCCTGTAAAATACTTATTGTGTATTATTTAATGTTACTCATTTACTGTTAAGTGACAAACAAGATAGGGGTTCGACTAACACAGTTGGTCTCTGCCACCTTGTGGTCATATAAGAGAATGAAAGAACCAAGTGTGAGAAGATACTTCCTCACTGACACACAGCAGCCTCTCTGAACGACTAGTGTAGCCTATAATGGGTAGACTGACAGGCTGGTTCTGGCTGGGTAGCAGCAGTGTTTAGCGGGTAGACTGACAGGCTGGTTCTGACTGGGTAGCAGCAGTGTATAGTGGGTAGACTGACAGGCTGGTTCTTACTGGGTAGCAGCAGTGTATAGTGGATAGACTGACAAGCTGGTTCTGACTGGGTAGCAGCAGTGTATAGTGGGTAGACTAACAGGCTGGTTCTGGCTGGGTAGCAGCAGTGTATAGTGGGTAAAATGACAGGCTGGTTCTGACTGGGTAGCAGCAGTGTAGCCTATAATGGGTAGACTGACAGGCTGGTTCTATCTAGATAGCAGTAGTGTATCAGAGCCAGTGGGTGGAGAGTGGTAATGGAGCTCTAATTGGTTCCTGGTTACACTACTGGCTGAGACTGCCTTATCTCATCTCCCCCAATAATGAACAAGTTGCTCACATCAATCCACCCCCTGCTTCTTGAAGGTTGTGTGTGTGTGTATGAGTGTTGTTCGTGCACGTGGGTTGTGTGTGTGTGTGCATACATGTGTCTGTATGACCATTTTCCTGAATCATGAGCATGTAACTGAAGAATCCCACTCGCATGGCATCAGTGTACAATTCATTCATATGACGTTAGCGACCACTTAAACAAGACATATCATTCTTCAAGACTCCTGTTTATCTTTTTTACAAACGTTGGACTATGGGAGAATATGTAGCATGCGAGAGGATAACTAACTGTAAAAACCCACTTTGAGGCCTTCACCATCAGCCCTGTACGAGTCTAGCATTACCACTCCTCTTCTGCTCTCCTTCTGTCTCTCTGTCAGCTCGGTCTCTCCTGGTCCTGGGCTCCATATGTCTGCTAGCTGATGTGGAATGTTCTGGCTGCTCCCTGGGGTGGTGTGACAACGGAGGAGGACAGGCTGTGTCGAGCACAGACATGTAGAATGCTAGGCAGCTAGAATGCTAGGCAGCTAGAATGCTAGGCAGCTAGAATGCTAGGTTGCTAGGTTGCTAGGCTGCTTGGCTGCTAAATTATGCTGAGGTAAACAAAGCATGAATAGGCTTAACAAGCCTGAGTCAGAATCAAAGCAAGGATAAAACATATATACTCTTTTAAATGAGGTGCTACAGTAGGCGATACTGTATGCTTACAGTTTGCCAAGCACAAATATAAAACATATCTGCTTTTAAGAGCTTTCAACTATTGCGATATTGACAGCAGTCACGTTGAGTGGGATTTCTCAGAAGCAAACACAGACATGCACAGAGGCATTCAGTAAACAGGCTGATATGCAAATGAATTCACGTGCTTAGTCACATGCATCCAAAATCATATAATTCCACACTTACTTTAACATGCATATACAGAGATATACAGAGAGAGAGAGAAAGGAAGAAAAGCATCCTAACCCTTCATTATTAGAAATCTCTCTCCATCTCCCCTCTGCCTCTCTCCTTTCCTCCTCTCCCCCTCTCCCTCTCTCCATCCCCCTTCTCCCCCTCTCCCTCTCTCCTCTCCCCCTCTCCTCCTCTCCCCCTCCCCCTCTCCCCCTCTCCCTCTCTCCTCTCCCCCTCTCCCCCTCTCCCCCTCTCCCCCTCTCCCTCTCTCCATCCCCCCTCTCCCTCTCTCCTCTACCCCTCTCCTCTCCCCCTCTCCCTCTCTCCATCCCCCTTCTCCCCCTCTCCCTCTCTCCTCTACCCCTCTCCTCTCCCCCTCTCCCTCTCTCCATCCCCCTCTCCCTCTCTCCATCCCCCCTCTCCCTCTCTCCTCTCCCCCTCTCCCTCTCTCCATCCCCCCTCTCTTCCTCTCTCACCCTCTGTTTTTCTCTCCTCTCCCCCCCACTGTTTTGCCACCCTCTCCCTGTCCTCCTCTCTCTCCTGCAGCTGCCTCCTCTCCCTATGATTTGCGGAGGTTTAGCCCTCTGGTTTCTGGCGGAGGTCTTTGAACAGGCGAGCGTGGCATTGTGGAGGGGAGTGTGAGCTAAGCTCCACGCCCATGAGTGTTTATCAGCCTCTCCCAGCTGGGCTCCTGGGAGCGGAGGGGGGGAGAGGAGCAGGGACACAGGCTGGGCTGGAGGCATGGATATACTGTAGGCTGCAATGGAGCCTGGTCATGATACTGGTAGGAAGGGAGGTCTGGTAGAGGTGCTGGAATCAAGGCTAGGGTGTGATGGGAGCAGGGATAAATGTGCTGGAGGTCAGGAAAGAAGATGACATATATCCAGAACCGTGGTGATCAAACTAGGGCGTATTGATCTCATTGGAAGATGAGAAACAAGGGGTTGAATACATCCATCATGCTTCAAGCTAAAAGAGTTCAATTATCCAGCCATCTATGCCAGTGGGTCTGGCCATTTAAACTATAAGAAACATGAGACTTGCAAAGAGAGAAATCAGTAGATATCAAATGGTATATAAGAAAAGATAGAAAGCATAGATGGAAAAAGGAAGTTAAAAAAGAATGAGGGAAGGATGAAAGGCGTCTCAGAGAAAGAGTATCGGAACGAACGAGGAGTCAGGACAGAGCGAGAGCGGAGGAGGGGAGGAGAGAACGAAGCCGACGACTTCAGACGCCGCATTCATCCTCAGAGCTCCACCGACAAGCTCAGAATGTCCTGCAATCAAAGCACTGATCAACGACACACTTACCGTTCGCCCAGGCAACAAGGACTGGGCCACCTGCTCTATTCAACAAATCACATCTCAGTGTGAAGAGACTGCGCCTTGAACAAATAGACCCTCCCCATCCCCCTTTCCCTCCCCCAAATACCACCACTGCCTGTGAGAAATCTAGGACAGTCTTTATCAAGAGGCAGAGCATCAAGAACCTCCCTGCAGCTCATTAAATGGTTTTTATCCACCATGATAATACCAAGCGTCAAATAAGGGCCCTGGAACCACAGAGTGCTGGTAATGCGACTCAGACTATAAGCCATGAGGTTGGATTCAGCGCTGAACAGGGACATTCATCCCACTTCCTGCTCGCCTGCTCTCGACGCCCTCTTCAGCCACACACTCCTGCTGAGTGTGTGTGGGTACGTGACAGAAACGGCCCCTCTTCAGAACGTACAGTACACAACACGACGCTGCGCATGATCCACACAGCAGTGTTTTCATGCTGTGTGTGATTCTGTGTGTGTGTGTTTGTGCAGGCTTGTTAGTGTGCACGTTTGTATGTGTGTGTATAGGGTAAAAATATCTCTCTCTTCACTCATGCAGAAGCAGTAGTCACAATCCACAGCCCCCCTCCCCACCCTTCTCACTACCACCACCACCCCTTCCCCACTGTCCCTCCATCCCTGTAACATGACTGAGGCTTACGCCAGCTGCATAAGTCTACAACAGCAGCAAAAAAAACTACATAAAAGTGCCAAAATACTCTATATTGGTTTTCCATTGACTGGTGGGTGAATACACATTTTTGTATATTAAATGGTCTGTCTGTGACTACAATTGTATTGAGTAGTCTCTTAATCTGAAAAGGCGTTAAAACCGATTGCTGCACGATAAGTGTCTAAGTGACATAACTGGCACAACACGCTCATGTGAACACAGCCTCATCAAGGCTTCGTGGTAACAACACTGCACAATCAGGAGCTCTAGTAGTAGCTGATCTCCCTGCGTGGGGAATGCTTCATGCCCAGCAATGCCTGGACTCTCTCCCCCTCTCTTTCTCTCTCTCCATGTAAGCTTGACTGACCAGCAGCAGGCAGAAAATCTCAATTTATTTTTGTAACAGTGTTTCTTCATGCTCCTTTTCTCCCTGTGGGGTTTCCATGGCTACTTGGTCAGGTGACCTAGCTGGAGTCCGTCCTTTGCCCTGCGGTGGCTGTCAGAGTGGTTATTCAGCCTTGGCTACCCAACGGGAATATATGATCCAACTGAGTTTGTGTGTGTATGATTCTGCATGTGTGTTTATACTAACATGTGAATTGGCCTCTGCCACCCATCGTAACCACTATGAGTTATGTGTGTGCGTTTATGTGCATGAGAGTGTGCGTTTGGGTTTGAGAAGGGAAAGTATGTAGTAAGTAAGCATTGAGTGTGTGTGTTTGAAAGAATAGTAGCCTAATTAGGTTTGTGCATATGTCAGAAATTGCAAGTTTACACTTGCAGTCTTGACTCAGGTTGCACAGGGTGAGTTGGGTTACAGCAGTCCGGGGGGGGGGGGGGGGGGTCTGAGTCACCATGGAGACTAAGGTGTCTGGAGAGCTTGGGCCTTGTGGTTAGTCTGGCCAGATAAGAGCTCAGGTTTGCGTGGACATTGTCTAAGACAAGTTTAGAAGCTCTCTAATGCCTCTGGTTGGAGATTCAATTAAATTCAACATTTGCATGTGTGCCTCTGTGTGATCAACATCTCAGACAGGACCCATGAAGCGAAAGAAAGACGTCTACAGTAGATGCGTTCCCAAGGGACGTCTAATCTCTTTTAACCAATCCTCCTGCTTTAAACAGCCGTGTAATTAACTGGAAGGCCATTTGCTTTCTGCTGCATTACCTCATAGCTACGAAGCAGTTTGGCCCCTCTCCCCCACTCTTCTCACCCCGGACATGGGAGAAGGGCTGAGGACTCTCCTGCAGTGAGTGGATTCTTGACATTTTGACCTTGAAGCTCTTGTTCTGTACAGAAGCGCGTTTGACATGGCACAGTTGGGTGAAATAATTGGCTTTTGTCATTCTCAAAAGCATTAGGTGTTCTCAAGTAGGGCTCTGTATTCATGCCACAGGAGACACATACACATCACTCATAATTGGCACAAAGGAAAACTGACTCAAGATGAAGGAATTGTAGGACAATACATCTCACACACATACACATGTCAGTCAATAACACACACACTCGCACACAAATACAGCACACAAACACATAAACTCTCAATTGGAATATTCGTGCACGGCTTCTGCATGAATACCGTGAGGACAGAAGCTTACAGCTGTTTGGAGGATTCTCTGCCAGACACTGACACTGTGCCAGAGAGACCCATGACAAACACACAGACTGACACACACACACACACACACAAACACACACTCTCTTTTACTATCTATCTCTCTTTTCTCTCTAAAGAAAAATAAGTAAATGGCAATACAGATCTACACACATCCTCCAATGTCAAAGCATTTGTAAACAAGCTCAACTGACAGCAGCAGTCATCTGTGGGTTTCACAAGGTGTCAGAGCAGGATTTCTCTACACAGCCAAGGATGACAGCCAACATGTTTAACATAGATTACTCATGACCCACCGGCATGTCGGTTTAATTTATGTCTGTATCTCAGCGAGATGTACCTTCTGTGGGATCATCTTCATGGCAACTAATCTGATACTAGGGCAGCAGAAAGACAAATGTCTGACAGACTGTGTTCATTCATGGAAATGTCTGTCCGAGGCCTGGGTTGAACTGAGAAGGGGCCAGAGAGTGACTGACAGCCAAACAAGGAAGCTCCAGACAACTATCTAGGTCTTACAGAGAGACATAATGAGGAACTTCTAAAAAACATTGCTCCATCTTAAAATATACTGACCCCTATACTCACATGGTTTCCTGTGAATTCTGAGGGAATTGTAGAAAAACTAAATAATTTGCCTTCATATCACTTTTACTAACAATGAGACAATTGGGCTGCATCTTGTATGTTCCCACATGATTTCTTCAATGTCAGCTAATCACAGACTGTGACACCCTGAGAAATTCTGTCTACCTACCCGCCACTCATCTCCGAGTACGAAAAGGGTTTGTTTTCATTTATTTTATATTGCAGAGCAGTCAGAAACGTTTTACACAACTTTGCATTCTACATGAATACATGTGAATGTGAACACTCTGTAACTGTAAGCTTCTGGGTGAGCCACAGTGTTCTCCATCACCTGTGCCTCAGTCCTCTGCCTCACTGTGACATGGTTCTGTGTCACTGCCTCTGACCCACTCTCACCACCAAATTGTGTGTGTGTGTGAGAAAGTGTGTCTTTTTGTGAAATATATGACATGGTTACTGTTCCAGGCAAATCCCTGGCACACATACACACACACATACACACACACATACACACACACATACACACACACATACACACACACATGCACACACACATACACACACACATACACACACACATGCACACACACATGCACACACACATACACACACACATGCACACACACATACACACACACATACACACACACATACACACACACATGCACACTCAAACACACTGTGATGTGATTTAGCATGTCGTTATCAAACAAATGGTGCTTTGGATCATCTGCCTGCTTTTTTAGGCTGACCTACAAATATCAGATAAAATCTTCCTCACACCAGTGTGGCTGTCCTACCTTGCAGATCCTCGTCAAAACAACAAGTTTGTTTAAACACAATAGACTTTATGGCTAGTAGTGCTTAGGTCCCAATATTCCTGTACATGTTAAGCCCACTTGACCACAATACAAACATATTTTCAACTCCATATGCTTTGCACACGGTATTTTTCAGCCTGCTGCTCACATCTAACCAAACAATGTACACCACTTCAAGACACCTACAGCTGACCTAGGGGATAGAAGTAAACACGGTCACATATTCAGAATCCATCAAAATAAAAAAAGGTTTGCCAACATCTGAATCAGTCCATGGAGTACTGATTCTATCGTTCAAAACCCATGCCCTTAATCAGTGTCAAAATCCACTAAATCAGGGGACAGCTAAATTATATATCAGTGTCTACTAGTGTCAGTGTCACATTAAGCTAAATAAATACTACTTGTAGATTTAAAACAACAACAAAAAATCATGCCCACAGTTCTGTCATAAATTGGTAGTTCATTACGTAAACTTGAGCCATTTGGTCACGGTTAAGCGGTTTGTTCACGCACTGATTGATCATGTGCTTGGGACGGTCCCTTTCCGGAGAAAGTGGAATATCCTACATTTAAAGCAATGGTTAAAAATGGTGTAATCGAGGAGCTATAGTAACTGAATTAGAATTGTAGTCTAATTCTAAAGCACCCTGACCCCTTTGGTATGTGGCATCAAAGGCACAAATATGAAAGCGCACCAAGGTTGAACGCAAAAATGTAGGCTAAATAGCCTGTAACTATGGAATGCATAGAACTAACGGCAAAATACAGTCAACGGGAACAAAAATATTACCTACTCCATTGAACATAAATAATAATATGAAGTTATTCAGGCAAAAACAACAAATTATTAGAAATGTGACCCAACTACTTACCCATTCCAAAACGCGGATGAAACCAATAGGTAATTTAAGCACTTGGAATGTCCCGACCGAAACTATCTAAAAAACAAACGCAGACACACAAATACATAGGAGTTATGAAAACACGTTTTAATTTCCACTGTAAACATGCAGGCTTCAATTAGTCCATTTAAGGCACTTGTAACAGACAATATTTCATTCACATTAAAAAAATACCTGATTAGCGGTTTCCATTTTGTGATTAGTTTTTATGTTGTCTTGATTCGTTTGAGGTAAACAAACACCCAAATGATCCCAAACCGATTGATGTCTGCTTCATGCGCGTAACGGGGACTCTCGGCTCTAATTGCCACTCCATACGGAAAAACCCGAGCTTGCATCGCCGTGTTGTAAAATGAAAAGCAGCATAGAGACAGGCAGGGATTGGCTTTACGAAGATGAGCGATTGCTTCATTATTTTACAATTGGATAACATTATTTTGTAAATTTTCCATTTAAGCTACACACATTTTATTTTTCTATCGTAGGTAGTCTCATTAAGTAGCCCCATATGCTGTTATGTTTATATATTTGCACTTTTTCGCCATGATTTATTCATGATCATGCGTGTTCTGTCGATTTGAAACACTTTGTTTCGGTCATCCTGCTGTGCGTAAATCCACGTTTACGTGGATTTCACGTCCACAGCATTGTTTGTTAACCTATGCTCTGTTGATCTGCCACAGTTTTCAGCTTCTTGTAGTTTGCCGCTAGTGTTGGGTCTTTCTTTAAGAACGAGGGATTTATTATATGTCCAACACATTACGTAATCATTACATGCACGTGGATGGGCGACGACTGCCCAAAGACCTTACATTAGTCTCAAACATTTAGTCAAGCTCTTTGATAATTAGATGACTTATCAATCGTGCCACCAGTCAAGATCACTCCTCGCTGTATGAGAGACCGAGGTGTGTATGAGGACACACTGCTTTTAACATTATTTAATCAACTCCACGTTTCCTATTAAATAGCCTATAGGTACCAGCTGAAAAGTTTAAGTAAATCCGTCCAAACATTAATGAGATAGCCCAGCGCACATGGCCAAATGGAAATGTAACTAACAGTTACGTAATGTGGAGCGTAAATGTCACAACTTTTCTGAACTGATGTTAACGCCACAGGCCGGTGTAAACGATCTGGTGAAAACAGGTTTTGCTTCGGTAGATTTATCAAAACATTGATTGTGTCTTCTAATGTGAAGCACGCGTTTTTAGTTGATCTTTCTTTGTTGATCTAATGATCCCTCGCTGTGCAAATGCCATTCCTAGCCAGCCCGCTGGAGGTTCTTGAGCAATTTGTCATGTAATTAGCCTAGTGAGGCAGAGCAGAGCAGAGCGAGCTGGACCGAAAACTCAGTGGTCTCCGAGTCTACTTCAGTGATGACAATCCCAATACAGTGAAGTGAAATCTAGGCTGACAGCGTAGCTAATTTTACAGCATCTCTTCTCACTGCCCCCACTCTCACTCTCTCTCTTTTTCCCTCCCTCCATCCCTCCCTCCCTCCATCCATCCCTGACTGAAGTGTTTTCTTTCAACGATTAGGAAACTGTTTGATCTGGTTGGCTAATTTCTAACAAGAATGAAAAAATAAGTGAGCAGGAAGAGTAGAATCTCTCATGCCTGTTTTATCAATTTTTTAGGATCTGTTTCTCCTCGTGAGCCTAGGCAGAGGCATGCAGAAGCCTGTTTTGGGTAACACATGCTGTTTACAAACCCATCCCTGAGCCACCAAAGCTGTCAATCATTCTAATGGTGCCAAAGGAACTTCCCTGAAGATTCAGAGGGGGTTGTTTTCCTTGAAATGTGCAAATTGCCGTTTTACCCCCCCCAAGGAGAAACCATTGTTCATTTTAAGGAGACATGTAACCATCTCAAGGTCAACTCCCGTGGTGATGCCTCCCTGGGACGCTGTGATGAACCACCGCTAACACCTGCAGGGTTCTCAGCTGTGGCCAGTCATTCTCTGATAATCCCCCTCACCCCCTCACCCCCTCACCCTCCCTGCTTCAGAATGCTAACAGATGAAAGTTCATCGTCATTAAAATGCATTCCTAGGACATGTAACATAGTGAAGTAATTCTAACCTCCATGCAGTCCACGGCTACACTGGTGTCACATTGTTACCTACAAATCCTGTCGCAGGTTTGTTTCTGTCCTCATGTTTTTTCTCAAGTAGAACACCAAATGAAAGCTGTAATGCACACTGGAAAGTGTGAGAGAGAGAGAGAGAGAGAGAGAGAGGGAGAGAGGGATGGAGGGAGGGAGAGAGAGAGAGAGAGAGAGAGAGAGAGAGAGAGAGAGAGGGAGGGAGGGAGGGAGGGAGGGAGGGAGGGAGAGAGAGAGAGAGAGAGAGAGAGAGAGAGAGAGAGAGAGAGAATGCAATTATAATAACAATTATAGAGGAGTTTAGAGGAGGCCAGGACATTAAAATAATGGTAATTGGCTACTTGATCAATTTTTTAGTGGAAGATGTACCTATGTTAATATGAGTTCAGTAATCCTAGTCCCACATGGGGCCACAAAAGCTCTTGAGTTGACCAGGTAGTCTGCCTCAGCACTCACACCTGTGTCCCTCCACTCTCACGAGAACTGAATCGAAAACAGACCCTTCTATCGACCCACCTGAGAGGAACACACGTTCGTGAGCCATTCATGTCTACATTAATTAGTATGGATACTATCACAAATGAGATGCTTGTGACATTAATAGCTTATTATGTTTGAGCTGGAGGGCAAACTAGGTCATCACCACGTGGAACATTAGCTTGTCTTAAAATCGCTTTGCTTGTCTTGCAGTGGCCTCAAAAGCAACGGCATGCTTTTTATGTTTTTCTTAATCATGTTTCGTAACTCTGGTGAATGACATTTCCATATCCTTGTTACATTTCTCTCTCTCTCTCTCTCTCTCTCTCTCTCTCTCTCTCTCTCTCTCTCTCTCTCTCTCTCTCTCTTTCTGTCTCTGGTCTGCTAAATGCATACATGTAAATGTCTCTCTCTCTCATATGTCCATTCTTGTGCTGTGTGGGTCTGTAGACACCAAATGGCAGTTGTACTGTAGGTATGGGTCATGACAGACCACTCAATACCTTCACTAGCCACTCTGGAGGTCTGGATGTCTGCTCCTGTCCATTCCCCAGTCAGCCTCCAACACGCCTTTCCTTCATATTTCTGGTCTGTTGTCATGCTGTTTTAGCCAGAATGGAACTGATGGGACGTTTGCCTCCGTGTGGAAGGAGCAACCTCGGAGTGAGTTGAATGGTAAAGTGATTTTAACCGCAGGCATAGATTTATGGCATTGAAATAAAAAGAGAGGGGGGCGGGGGAGGGACAAGAGAGTGTGAGAGAGAGAAAGGGCGAGGGTTTGCAGACAGAGCAAACACAAGGAACTATTCAGTAGTTTTTAAGCCCCTTTCATGCCAAGCAGCGTTGACAAATCAGAGCCCAGAGACTCAGCTGGTCACAGACCCACAGAAGCACTGTTCCAGTGAGACAATTTCTCAGCAGTTAATGCATGACTGGCGGGAAGTGTCCAACACCTTCACAGCCATACTTTATGGTCAGAGCTCAGATGTCAATGGCTTCTGCCCTATGTTTAAATGATCACCACTCCTATCCTCTCTTGATCACATTAGCGACATCATTGCCTTGCCTTGATCAAAAAATAGAAGGTTGTTGGTGCTTCCCTCCATCTACATATTTGACCTCAGACAAGCCTCATCCCAAACTGTTTCTTTGTTGCACTGAAATGTCATATTATTTAGACGTGTCCATTTTTTTCTTAATTAAACCTATCACCATGCAGCTGTAGAAACACAAAGGAATAAAACATGATTAGTTACTTAAACAAAAGGGGGGCTTTTGGAAATCTGTCTGTTTGAAATTACGGTCCCGTTCTGCACCAGTAAGACAGTGTGAATAATCAGGATTAACAGTAGCATGATGAGAGAGAGAGAGAGAGAGAGAGAGACAGAGAGAGAGAGATAGAAAGAGACATAGAGAGAGAGAGAGAGGTGGAGAAAGGGAGAGAGAAATGAGCATACAGCACCACAAGCCTGACATATACATTATAACAACAAACAAGTGCATTTAGGCAGAAACACTTTTGCTATAGTAGATCTATTTCTAAAATATACTATGTCTATGCGTAGATGACAACCGATGACATTCAAGACAAATACAAATGGAAAACACCTATTCCCATGACCCACACCTATATTCAGGGCTTTCTACAGATACAAATGCTTTTGAAAACAAAACATGTCTGTCCATTTGTGTCTCTGCTGGCCATAGCTTGTCCACCATTCCTCTTCGGTCAATAGACCGTCACCGAGGGCACCAGGAGAAGCTGACTCCATGACAACAGGCTCAGCCCATGCGTTGCTAGGCAACTAATCCAGTGGGCACAGAGTGGGTCTGTGTGTTGTGACAATGATGGCCAATTATCTGGCGCTTATCTCATAGCAGACGCTGTTTCCTGCGCACCATTCCACCAAGTGCATTATTTACTAACCAACATTGGGCTTTTCTTATCCAAAGCAGTTGAGTGTTTGCGGATCTCAGCCAAGGAGTGACATGCATGCACTCATAGTAGGAACATGTGCATTGTAAAAGGTAGAATTCACTGTGTGCCTGCCCAAACAGGAGGATCTGACATGCAACGTTAGTGTCAGTTTATTCATCCAAACCTTCAAGGAGTGCTTCACAATACCAGGGCAGGAGCCGTGGTTCAGTTGTGTAAATGCTGCCTGTCTATTAGATTAGCTTTTTTGAGTCAATAATCTGTTGTGCAGTTTGGGTCAATTACCATGGAACCTCTCTGGTGCCCTTTGCATGTGTGCATTTGTGTGTGTGTGTGTGTGTATGTGTGTGTGTGTGGCTGTGTCCTCTTAGGCTTGTGATGATGGAAAAAAATAACTGAATATAATTTGCCATCCAGCCATTCATCTGCACTAAGAATGACCCATGATGGGGAAATTGATTTGCACATGCATTTGCTGCCAAATGCAAAATGAGGCACCTGGTTGTACTGTCTCTTCTCTCATAGTTTGTGCCATATTATGTTCAACGCATACAATGTGGATATCATATGGATTTGGGTAAAATTTTCCATCCAACACATCGCAATACATCCTCAATACGTTTGTGGTGCCAATCTTCATTGAGACAGCCAAAGAGAAGGAAGGCCCGTGGTGCGGGCGGTCTGCGTGAGTCATCAGATGGTAAGAGAAGATTCTGAAGCTACCATGTGACACCACAACCGATAACCTGGGAATAGACGAGAGAAATATCCAGGCTGAAATTAACGGCGGAAATTTCTCATCAGCCCTGCTACCCTATCTCTCCACGCTGTCTGCTCGCAGACGTACAATTTGCCAGAAATGTGACGAACGCCACAACGCTTTCTATTCAGATGGAGAAAAACAGGCGGGAGTGAATTAACTGACAACTCAAGCTTATGAGGGAAATGTGGATTGAATTGACACAATGCTAGAGGTACCTGTTTCCCTCATTCATTATGAGAATTTGAATTAAATTGAACAATGGAGATGGATAAAGTTAAATGCAGTTAAGCACAACTTCCAATTACTCTCTACCCATCTCTGAATTATCATTCGGTTTTGTATGTAAATATTCAGAATGTTTGTGGTGATGGCAGAACCGTGGAAGATTGAGGAAATAATTTGAAGGAACTACCAGTAGGTGGCTCCAAATCCTTGCTCACCTACTGTACGCCTCTTCTGAAACCAAGACTACTACAAACATGGTACACAGTGACTTAATTAGTGAACAAAGTCCAATCAAAAGAGCTCCTCCTAAGCAATTTTAAAGCAGGGCCTCTTCTTGTGTAGTAGAGTTTGTCGTGCTGAATCATCATTGTCATGCTGAATCTTCACATTGCATTCAGAAATGCAGCTGTTTTAAGGTGTCAAGATCACAGAGCTGGATCTTGAGATCAAACATTTCACATGCAGCATACATGTAACATCAGTTTAGGTGTTCATGTTTGTAGTTTCAACTGAGGAGTAGAGGTCTGTGTTGTGGAGGTACACTTCTCACCACCATAGTGTCAGAACCAGCACAGTGTGTGTGTGTTTGTAGCTGCTCGGATGTAACTTGGATTTATAGTAATGGCAGTGTGCTGGAAATGGGCCCCAGGGCGCCAGGCATCTCTGTGAAAGAATCTGAGTCCCTGTAATCCTTACAAAACCACTAATGGACCTCCCCCTGACCCGTTCTACTTCAGCGAACTCATTCTCTCTCTCTCTCACACACACACACACACACACACACACACACACACACACACACACATACACACACACACACACACACACACACACACACACACACACACACACACAGCTATAAACCAAGGATCATACCAGTCTCTACTCAAGAGTGAAGCAATTATGTGTGACTTCGCTCGTTCCTAAAGAGATGAGCAGTTGAATCAGAATTCATAACTGACAAATATTAAGTATGCAATATTACTACAGTGTTTGTTTCTTCTAGGATTTGTTTCGGGTTGGCGGTAGACCAAAATGTTTGCCTCCCATTCATTTTCAATAGAAGTCAAGTGACAGGCACCGCAAGGCAGAGAGATACCTGGCAGTGCGAACAGACCTGTTGCCTAGGAAGAGAAGAGAACCCTTTCTATACGTTTATTAGAGAATTTGTGGACGAGCAACGTCAGTATGTTGCCAGTCGGAACGAAACTAGATAGCATTACACAGCTAACACAGCATATGCAAGGAAGTAAATGCTATTCCCAGTACCACACGGAGCCGCTCGCGAGGAGCGAATAAGCGAATTCACGCGAATTTAGTCGTTGAAAGCGGATCTAGTGCAGGCTATCGACAGGCAACCAGGTGTATATAACAAGGGCAATGTTGCGCAAACTTTACTTGCAAAATAATGTCATTTCATTTTGGCATTACTTTAGTTAAATTATAACTTAGTGGTCCATAGGGAGCCCTCCATAAACGAATCCTCATGATGTGTTGATGTCAGGGAGCAGTTGACTGTATGGATGGAGGGACAGTGTTTTCTCTGCTCCACTTACTCAATCATACGAGTGCAGCTTTAGTGTCTTGTTTGCAAAAGAAAAGTGTGATATATCTGGACTACCGACAATGCTCGGTTCCAAACCCTGCCAGTCTAATGCAAACACCAGCTCCACTTGAAACTGTAAACAAAGGAATCAAACTGCCCCAGACAATGCTTTAAAAAGTCTTCAGTTGTCTTTCATAAACTATTTAAGTCAAGTGCCTCTGTTTTAAGCACACAGTCATGCTCTATTTCAGTCCAACCTTTAGGAGGCTGGTGTATGCATGGAGTGCTGCCCTTCAGGGAACCCCAACTCAAATGGAAGGCATGCTGCTCCTTCAACAGCCCTTTCAGAGAAGTGATGTCATAGCACTGACTCTTAACAGGACCACAACCAAGACTGGGACAAGTGATTGCACTCTAATGTCAACAACATGACTCATGTAAGGCTGGAGCAGCTAATGCCATTCAATTGCATTTCAAATTGGGGCAATAATCTTGTTTGGAGTGCTTGTGAATTAAATATTTTTTTGGCAGGCCTTCTCCTTTCAGGAATCTCACTGGGCTCCATATGTTATAACATGCCTGTGTCCGATAATTCGAGAATGGTCAAACTGAAATATCAAGTTAAAGACTGTTTGGAAAGAGGGAAACCATGTTAATTAAGGACTACAGTCATCAAACATCTGAAAAACAAAATCATTGCTCAAGTATTTTTTATTTTTTTGTCATAAAAATACTTTTGCAAAACTTAACAGAAAGACCACTCTGAATATTTGCCATTAGAAGATCAAGAGATTGAAAACATATTTACACAGTTGAATAATATATACTATTAGTATCATTCTTTTACAAGTTTTACATGTACAATATTATTTATAGAAAAAGAAGAGGTAGGAGAAACATCTTGTCCAATGTTCTTAACACATTAAAAACAATCATCTGAATCAAATCATAAAAACTCTTGTCTCTCGGCTAAAACGGCACCAAGGATGAAATCTAAATTTAAAACAAGATTTTATGCTGGGTTTATACCAGACAATATCAGTCATCAGACAAGGATACCAGTAATTTTTAAAAGGCAACACAAGTAAACAATCTTTACAGAAAGGTTTTCACTTCACATCGAAGAGAATGGGGATCAAGGAAAACAATGGCCATATTTAACTAAGAGGTTTCTTGTATGGAAGATAAATTGTCAGCAGACTACAGTGTCTTTGCCAATGTAGTTTGAACTGAATTAAAAGCAACATTGATTTCCACTGCCTTAATGCAGTGCAATCATTGCAAAAAAAAAGAACAAAATCTAGTGTTCTATTTCCCATGCCTGAAAAATAGATTATTAATAACAACAAATTGTGATTTCTACATCGAATCATTCAGACTTTGACATAGACTTTCTTATAGGCAATCTACTTTTCAAAATACAATAGGAGGCTTTTCTTTAATTTAAAATGGTTTTGACAGGAAAGAGGCAGAAAGTGCAGACCATTCAACCAAGTTACAAACAATAGCTTTCATTATTCTACACACCTCCATCCCAAACCTCTCCTCCACCTCAGGTGCACCTGGTCCATCACTGTCTTAAGGTTCTGTTTGCTGATAACAGTCCACCAGAGCAGAAAAAATGGAAGGTTTCATTTAATTACAATTTAACGAACAACTGTCTTTACAAAATAGTGCAACTTTAATAGGCACCTGATTTAAAAATATATTTGACACATTTCTTATACAGATTTATCCTGGCAACACTCTTGTATCGCTCCTATTACTAAAATGACAGAGTGCATAACAGTGCAGCTATCCCCAGGTAAATACTGACCAGAGATCTCTCTAGAGATCTCAAGCTAAAAACATTTCCAAAATAAAACCCATCAGTCAGAGCTCTACATTTGTTAAATCAAAAGCATAGAATCATTCAGTGTGTAATCATCATCACCTACAGTATAGCATACACAACACTCTGACTCCCTCCACAACGCTTGGTTTTTTAGAGATATGATGTCATCACTGGTGTTGAGACTTGTGTCATGATAGGACACAGCCCATCATGCATACACAGTCTATAAGAAGTCCTACAAAGAGTGGTAGCATGACAGACTGTGAATCCAGTCGATTCAGTTATTGGTCCTCTGGGCAGCAGTATTGACAAGGAATCACAAAACCAGATCTGAGTGCCTGTGTCATTATGGGCCTTGTTGTGCTGGTGATACCCTTGCACTGCACTCCTTGTGGTGTATTGACATGTGGTGCACCCAGATTAGAAGTGCTATAAGGTCACAAGTGACAACATTCCTTTGGAAGTGCGCGCACGTGTGTGGTCGTGTGTGTGTGACGTCTTGTGTGGGTGTGGTCGTGTGTGTGGGTGGTGGTGGTGGTGTTGTGTTTCACTAACTAGTGAACGCCATTCATGATGAGTTTCTGGTGCACTTCTGGGGTCTTGGGCTGGTCCTGGTTGTGCTGGGCCAGGCTGATGTCCACTTCACACAGACGGGCGTTCTTACGGATCTCCTCCAGGGTGTACTCCTGCAGCAGGGTGCCGTTCTCAAACACCGTCACCAGCATGTCCTGACGGGGAGGGAGAGAAGGGAGGAAAGGTCAGAGGTTCACTTAAAGGGAGTCAGGTGTCTGAGCAGTTATGGAATCGGGCTAGTAATCAGAAGGTTGCCAGTTTGATTCCCGTCCGTGCTAAATGACGTTGTGTCCTTGGGCAAGGCACTTCACCCTACTTGCCTCGGGGGAATGTCCCTGTACTTACTGTAAGTCGCTCTGATAAGAGCCTCTGCTAAATGACTAAATGTAAATACAGTGGGCACAGTTCCCAGGCAGCAGATGCAGAAATTGTGTGTCGACTCATCTCGAGAACTGGGCACTGTATGAAGTTGGAAATCGTGTACAATGTTTTGCTCAGGACACAAGGACATACAGTGTTGTCTGTTGTTTAGATGAGTGGTTCATGTACGCGAGAAGTGAATATATATATACACACACACACACACACACACACACGCTCGCTGCCATGTTAAACTACACTAAGTGATGGAGCCTCAGCCTCACCTCCTCAGGCTTGCCCGCCCCTTTCTCCACTGTTTCTATCAAGCCGTCCGAGCCTCTCCTCAGCGACAGGCGACCTCTCTTTGACCCCTTGGAGGGGTCAGTCACTGGCTGCTTGTAAACATCCATCTAGACAAAACACACCGGCAACAAAGAAAGACACAAGTTAGGTTGCAAAACAAACCTTCCCTTCCGTTCAAGCTATGAACCCAGTCAAACCAGAGGTTTCCAATCGAGTCTCATTCCTTTGAGATGAAGCTGTGTCTACTGGCTGAATGTGTCACATAGCTCATCCTGGACTACAGTACAGAACCCAGCCTGAACCAGGGTACTCACCCCCTTGCCACTGACTTCCACATAGCTACATTTGAAGGCACAGTTGAGAGTGTCTCTGTTGACCTTCTGCAGAAGGGCGCTGCCGCAGCCAAAGAACACGTTCTCAGAACTCCAGCCCTCGTCGCTCAGCTTCTTTAGAATCTAAACAGATAACATGGGTTGGTGGAAACCCTGGCAGTCCAATGGGGTTGCAAACTTTGAACAACTGTGTCCAATTTTGCTTTCTGACACATGTAGAGTAAATACATGCACTGCAATTTGGAAATTGAAATGTCCCTATTATTTCAATCTCAGACATTCTGATAGTTCAACAACACACCAGTATGTGAGATTGGTGTGTGGAGTGTGTGTGTGTGTGTGAGATTTGCATACCTCCTCCACAGAGTTGAGATCAATGCCATCTCCCTGGATGATGCGCAGATATGATGGCAGCACTTTGAAGCCTACAGAGTTCAGAGAGCAACCGAAGCACTCCTCCAAGATCTTTATCACCTGGGGGAAGAGGAAGGCTTTCAGAAAAGGGGAAGTCTCAGAAATAAAAATAACAGACACAGACTAAGGATGTTACAACAGTAGCAAGAGTGCGTCTCAAAATAATTGCTATATCAGGCTGCGTCAAACACTGGACCACATTGTGTACCTCCAAGAGGGTCTCTGCGGGGTCTCCGGAGTCTGGACGGATGACCAAGCAGGAGTCCTCGCTTCTCTCCATCACACGCTCCTTCAGCTTGTCCCCCCAGATGTGCTTACAGGCCTTGAAGATGTCGTAGCTGTCGCTGACCACAGCCACTGGGCCGCTGGGGAACTGATCCAGCAGCCTCTCAAAGGCCTCCTTCTCTCTGTTCCTCCCCCAGGAGATGATGGTGCTACAGAGACAAAGGCAGAGTGATAGTGAGAGTGTGAGTGTGAGTGAATTTAAGTGATTCAGCTATACCGAGAGTTCTCGTGATTTTCCATGACTATCCACAGTCCTTTTGGGACACCACAAGACTGGACTCTTTTTATTCGACATCAACTGTGCGTGTGTGTGCTCTGTGTCGTACCTGTGCTCCGCTGCAGGTATGGAGAATCCTGCCATGGGGCAGTGGTAGTAGTGCTGAGTCATCAGCAGGCCTGCCACTGTGTCGGTGCTGCAGAAGTTCACCAGGTGGGCGGCCCCTCCCAGCGCTGCGGACTGGGAAACACACAGTTCCATGTTACATCCCTGATACTGGAGCACACTCCTCCCAATGGGGTTCAATTCAATTAACAAAGAAAGCCAGTCATCTATATTCTAACCTATAGTCATTCTGTATTTAGCTAGAGCCCAGATAAAGATCTGTCTATGTGTCTGAATACTAATCAACTTTGTCCGTGACCTAACCGGGCCCTCTGCACCAAATCAATATACTGATCTTTTCACTGCTTGGAGCTGGCAACGTAAACCTAATCACTGCCCCCCCGCCCACACCGCCCTCCCCATCCGACACACATACTCCTAAGAGCATAACATTCACCAGAACAGGTTTATTTTGCCCCCCCAGGAAGGGAGAGGATAGGGAGGACGATTGCCCTCTCCTCCAGTAACATAGCATAGTGTCACCTGTCATTGCAGAGTGGAATGTCAGTGAGCTTCACTGTATAACAGGTGGAACAGGGCTGGACAATATCATCACATGGAGCATGATACTGGGCTCTGTAAAGTTCAGCCTATTGCTTTCGGACTCACACATACACACGCACACAGACAGACAAATATGATATCTGTGGCTTTGTATCCCAAGTCATGGAGAGCCGTAGGCTTGCTCAACCAGCCAGAGTGGTTTGAGGGCTGAACCTGTGAAATATTTTACTGTTGATTGTTCTTCTACAGGTACAAATAAACTCCTGCAGAGGGTGGAAAGGGAGAGGCCACTCCTCAGCTAGTAGAACAGGGTGAAGCACGATGCGTTCTTCCTTGTAAGCCGTTTGAGAGAAAGCCGAGTTGCGTGTGTGTGTTCTTCACAGCCAGGCAAGGGGGAAGGCTTGCTCTGGAGTGTCTGGGAAGCTATCGATTGTGCCAAACAGCAGCTTCCTGATTCATTACTGCTCCCAAAGGGCTACCAAGAGGTTGTCTCTTTCATTAAAAGCAGAAAGCAACACATGTAAAGGCTGGCACACAATTGACTACATGCTCTAATGTCTCCTACTTTGGACATAACCTCAACCCAATACCATGACTACAAATGTGCATACTATAATAGGTTTTATGTATTATTAACGATATGATGCATTATCTTTATTTTCCACAGCCACTGCAGTGGAAGCACTAGCCACTGCATGCTAGAGTATGTAAATAAACAAGCGGAGCTGGTTCATGCAGGGGGACGCGAGACATAGCGCCTCATTAGCAGCGCGTCACTGGCAGCGCGTCATCACGCAGTAGGGGCACACCTAATCAGGATATCGCTGCACTCTGCTTTGCTAGTGCGACACAGGTTGCTTTCTGTTAATCTGCTGCCTCCGCCTCCCCGGCCTCCACCCTTGGTTCTGTGTTTCCTGTTGTATGGGGAATGCGTCGCTGCTCTCTGCTCGGAGGTCGAGACGTTGTCTCCATTGGGTGCGGCAGGGAGCCGATGCAAGCAGAACCATAATGCCAAATCAATTGTTACAATGATGTGTTGTACCGTGTGAATAAAGTATCAAGTAAATACTATACTGACTCCTCCTGCCTGAACCAAATAATAACATATTGACATATCAACAAAGATACGTTTATATACCAAAAATATGGAGAAATTCGCTTTGTGTACTGGGACTCACGTAGAACATTCAACAGGTGCAATGCGGTTTCCCAGGGTACAGCCACTACAAACCAAGGCTGTGTACAATTGCCGCGAGCGTGCCTCTACACTGATCTGGCTGTCAGAGATGCTTTACCTCTTGCGAGGAGACTCCTCTGTAGCCGAAGTCGTGCAGCTTGTAGTCCAGGCCCTCCAGGCTGCCTGAGGTGGCCTTCAGCTGCTTGGCCAGGATCTTCTTAAACTCTCTGGAGATGGTTGCCACTGTGATGGGATACCACATCTGCACCAGCATGGTCTGATGAACGGACGGGAGTGAATGGAGGAGAGAGTGAAAGGAAGGGGTTGAAAGGTGACTGAGAGTCCAATGACAGATGGACAGGGCAAGTGGAGGGGGGGTGGGGGGGCGGCGGCTGTGTGACATCAGACGAGGGCTGGTGGAGTAAGCTAGGGCTCAGAGCCCCCCCCCCCCCCCCCCCCCCCCCCCCCCCCCCCCCCCCCCCCCAGCCGCACACAGAACCCGCCAGAGGGGAGGGGCCTGGACCAGGATGGAATCATCCTCATTGACTTCATTAGGCTAGTAATGATGCCTTTTGTTTCTCTCTAAAGCATGTCAGTTTCCATAGGGAACAGGGAGAGGCGTCACAGACAACCAGCCTACACAGACCGGGGGAAAGTGACAAGGTCAGCTTCCTGACGTCATGTCACAGGTGTTGTGCAACTGTGTTTCTGTGCTTTTTTGGGTGGGACCAAAATACATACACAAATGACTCAGCAAAATATACTGGAACAGGAAGAAGGCAGTACCTCTATGTAGTTGGTGAGCCAGAAGAAATCAGGGTCTGTGTTCTCCACTGTGAAGAGGACGTTTCCTCTGGGGATGACCCTCCCCTCTGGAACAGCCTTGATCCGGATGGGCAGACGACCATCGTGCTTCTGAAAGGACAGCATCTACTCAGTCTGCGGCAGGATGCGTGTGTGTGTGTGTGTGTGTGTGTGAGAATAGCTTGGTGTTCATAGGTTAGCACAAATACATAGCATGCATCCCGTTCGTGGGACCAGCAGCATTAGTGCGAGTTGTTTTCCTTTCAGATGGGCGGTGTCCTCACCTCCAGCACTTTCCTCCAGCCCTCCTCATCAAACACCGTCTGTCTGAAGTGCATCTGGTAGAACACTTTAGCCTCCTGGATCTTCTCCTCGGTGACCACTGGCCCTGAGGGAACGAGTCAGAGTCGAAATCTAAGCCTCGGAGAAATTCTTAAAACCTTGCAACATATTTGAAATGTACATAATTCATTAGTCATTAAATAGTGACATTTCCCGTCTACGCTTATTAAATCGATTAATTTCCTTCTTACGGTGATTCATTCCGTATCGTAATTCAGTTCACCGAGAGACGCCAGCAAATTATGCATGCTTCAGAAGAATCTTTAATGGAGTTTAGATCCCGATGGTACAGACCAGTTTCACTTGTCACAGGGTTGGTCACACATTCCACATGCCCACAGACAGCTTTACACACATTCTTTCCAAAACATTAGTTTCTAATAACAGGGATTTACCTCGTCATTGTCTCAGACGACAATACTGGTGCCCCATGACACAGAACAGTGTAAAGTATAAAACATACACACTAACAGGCGTACACCAAAAAACAACCTACCCTTTTATCTATTGAATAGAATCACGCAAAGAGGAATGGTATATAATGAAAATTGTCACAGGTAAAATAACTGCAAAAGTATGGAACATAAGTATGCAGTGAAATGCATATCTCCTGTAAGCTTATCGTTCCTTGGTCCCCCTTTATAACATGAAAAATAAAGAGTGTTTGTCTCATTCAGGTACATCGTGGACTCACCTACAAGGTATTTCTTAAGAAGATACTGCAGTCCAAAAAATACAACTTCATTAAACTGGCCTCCATTCTTGCGGCGGCATTCAAAGTAGGAGTATACCTTACTGATGTTGTGGGGGTACTGTTTGTAGTGTGTAATCTGTGAAAGAGAGATAGAAATGCGATGAAACATTTCAAAAAGTACACCAACCCAGAATGTAATAAGCAGTCCTCATGACTCATCACTTTTGGCGAGTATAAACAAGTCCATCGACAATGTGGTTAAGACCTCACATGAGGAAATGGATGAGGAAACACAAGTTATAAGTTAAGTTAAAGTGACCAGCAGCAGCAGCAGCTTAGTGTACAACGTGAAGCCACTGTGTACAGTAACTTGATTCCTGCCTGCAAAACATGAGGTTTATAGGAGGTGGTGGGGGGGGCGGGGGGCGGGGGGCAGAACTTCAGCACAGACTTTCTTTGTGTTCCCACTAATTCAATAATTAAGTGCAACTTCCCTTCACTTCACTTGGATTTGTACAGGTTGGCAAAAACAAGAAGGCAAGTAGGAGACATCAATGTCAGAAATTTGCATTCAACACAAAAACATCACCCCCTTTCCCCTCCTCCATCTCCCAGGTCTCCTCTCTCTGGGATCAGAAGGCTCCAGCTTGTGGTTTTTGCCATCGCATATCCCTTAAGTTCTAGATTTAGCTTTTCTAAGTGGTAGCACACCACACAAACACATGATGCATTGATTAAGCTGACATGAACAAGAGGGCTAATCAATTATGTGTTCCTGGTGCAAAAATTACCACTTCATGATAGCTGGTTGTAAATTCATAATAACACAGACCTTTACTATCCCCTAAAGTTGTACTAAGATATTTGTATCAACTTAAGATTGTGTGAACATCACAACAACAGTGAGCAAGAACTCTCATTTCTGGGATAAAAATAAGCTCCTTATAAGTCTTGTGTCCAGAAATACACATTTTCAAGGGATCCCTTGAAAAGGGTTCCTTTCAAGGGAACATGGGTCCCTTGAAAGGAACCCTGGGAACAACACAGACCTGGGATCCTTTGATATGTGTCAATGTTAGCAGGGGAATAGAGCCCTGTGAAAATTGTATTACTTGATTCACATTATCAATTCATTATCAAGCTAATTAGCATATAGCCTAAGATCAGGTACAATCACTTTTTGAATGTTTGCTTTATTTGCTGGAACAGGTCTAGCCAAGACTGAAACTATACAGCCACTATCAGCACACCCAGCTTTCCACTCAGAGTCCAAACTATTATGATCATACAAGGTAATATCCATAAAGGACAGAAGAATCAGCTAATCGTATTCACCTATCAGACCTAGTGATGTGATTCCTGTCCTGTCAGTGGAAACTTTAGCAGTTTACATTAGGCTACAGGAAGGTCATCTGAGATACCAGTCATAGCAGGCCTGTACTGTACTATAGAATAGTGTTTCTATTTAGAGTGTGACACAAAATGAGACATTTTAACAGGATTTGAAGGCCGAGAAACAATTTATATAGTGTAACCAATGATAATAACTTTTCAACAATTCCAGTTGTGTATATTGACAGTATCCTGTTTGTTTTTGTATGTCCTTGTCCTGTGTCAAGTCCATCAGAGCAACATTTAGTCATGCTCAAAAAAAGAGTAGACCTTGGTACAGAGATACGTGCTATTGCAATATACTGGGGTGGAGCCTGTGTCAACCTTGTAAGCATTTCAAGGAAAATGAAACAGAAAATAAGGTTCTACACCTGATGTTGCCACCACCCTGTTATTATCTTATTGTGGAACTGGCATTGCAAAGGGATAATGTCTAATCTTCAAATATGACATAACAGCAAAACTCTATTTTACTCGGAGCAAAGGACAAATGAATCCGTGTCACCTCTTGTGGTATCAGCACTTTGACACATGGTCTCACCAGAATAGAAAGTGATACACTTCAGAGACAATGTGGCTGCGAAGACAGACACATTCAAGGAATGATCTTCACTCAAACCTGCATCATACATTTAGCCACTGAGACACAACCTCGTCTGACATCTAACAGTGACATCTGACATTTAAGCGGGGCGCGTGGTAGCCTGCAGTGCAGAAATGACTGTCCAATGGCTTAACAATAGTTGCCTTTCTATTACTAATATACTGTAACACTCGAACATTTCTTAACAAAGTATCTGCGACTTTGAGCGTCACTGTCTATTCCTCCATGTTTTCTCTTGATTTCTTAGAAAAAGTGGGTAGCCCTTGTGCGACTGGGTAACCGATAGTAAACAGCATGACTGGAATTAAGGTATTACACATGATAAGGGAGCTCTGTAGCGACAGCTGTGTTTCATTTTAGGTTATAATGGGTCCAATCACGTCTCCTAGCAGTAGCTCTGGCCAAGGATAGTGAAGCCCCTCCCCCTCAGTGAACGCTACATTGTGTCAACTGACAGTCAATATAAAGCCACAATAGACTCCTATTTACATTCTTTCGTTGGGCAAAGGCTAAAGCAAAAACAAAAAAAACTATAATGAAACTGAGATTTTACATGTCGCCCAACTTATAGCCTACTAGCCTACCAGTACGATTCCCGTTTTTCACTGCATGAACAATGGTAAACAACAGCAAGCTAGACGTGAAAGGGACGGCCACGATTTCCACTCACCTTGTAAGAATCTGTCGCCAGCAAGAAATTAAAGTCCGGTGCTGCCATTATCGAATGAATGATTTGGTGAGTTGGGTCTTCGGTATATATAGCAGCTCCACGTAATTAGTCCGGCCCTTGGGGCGGAGATGGGACGTTTAATATCTGAGATTTCAATAGGCTAGTTGGTTTCTTTACGTGAATTGAGATAGCCGCCAAACTGCAATATCCCTCGGGTAGGCTTTATTTTACGCTCGGGGTTGAAAGGGGGCGGGTTGTAAAAACACGTACCTCACGTAGTGACGGTGCCGCCTCTTTGCTCTGACGCAGACAAGAGCAGATCATCCGTTTCTTTTCTGACCTAGCAGGTTATAATAGTAGGCCTATGGACGGTTAGGTTTCAGTTTCTTCATGGAAAGTGAAATTGAATGTTTCTTAAGAAATGAGTCATTAATTAATTCACCAGAATAATAAGTAAGCCTAGGCCAGAATGTAGGCTACAAATGCACTCACTGTAGTAGGCCTATACCGGATTCCTCAACTTCTTTCAATTTCACAAGGTTATTATAATTTCTTTACACGAGGTATTAAAACAGTGATGGACAAAGGCTTGTCCTATTGTCTGGGACAAGTAAAAACAAATTGTAGGACAAGTATAATGAAGACTGAACTTGCCCAAACTGACAAGTAAACATTTCTTAGTATCAGTGCAAGCAAAAACAACATTTTTTGCAGACATATCTATACGTTTCTAAATTAACCCGGGCTAGTGTGGACGGGGCACTAGTGTATGGAGTTAGATTAGTTTCATAATTCAAACAAACAAACGCAACACGATTCAAACAAACTTAACACGATCCAAACAAATATAACACGATGTTCAAGTTCAAGTTCAAGTCTTTTATTTGTCAGGTGCACAGAGCAACACAAGGTTAGACTGGGCACTGAAATTCTTAAGACAAGACAACGCAAGCACTTGGCATAACATAACATATAAGTACACAGAACAAATTTACATCTATGCTGAGCTTAGATAAGTGAACTTCCTAAATATACAGATAGCAATAAATAAACGACTATACTAACCCTAACACTAAAACTTCCTAAATTACAGATAACAATAAATAGTACGCTATACTAACCCTAATACACAAAACTGGGTTTTTGCGGAGCTCTTGTCGACGCAGCCATCGCGTAGGCGCGCCGGAAGCCGATTCAAACAAACAAACGTAACACGATTCAAACAAACGTAACACGATTCACAAACGTATTTCGTGATTCTCAAATGTAACGCGATTCACAAATAAATGACCCTATTACATTCGTTTGCAACCTGACAAACACAAGTTACAAATCCCTGCATTCGTTGGTGTGAATCCCTGCATTCGTTCGTGTGAATCCCTGCATTTGTTCGTGTGGATTTTTGGAACTTTCCTGACGCGCTTAGATTCACAAATGCATTTTTTCTCAAATATATCCTCTGCAGCCTATCAGATGTCTCCAATTTTAGCCAATCACCGGAGAATGTCTAATATGGGTGGACGGGCTCTGCTTTAGCCTAGGAAACACGGAAAATGACTAAACATGAATCCAGCCATTCTCAACCATATTCAATCACGTATGATCATCGGTTTAATAAGATTAACAAGCAACATTTCACCTACATGCTACCAGACGACATTGCTTGTGATGTGAAGGAGACGATGTCCGTCATTATGGCAGGTTGTTGAAGACCACATAGACACGTTAATGTGATTGGCTAAAATTGGAAGAGACGATCTGATAGGCTGCAGGGGATATATTTTAGAAAAAATGCATTTGTGAATCTAAGCGCGTCAGGAAAGTTCCAAAAATCCACACGAACGAATGCAGGGATTCACACGTACGATTGCAGGGATTCACACCAACGAATGCAGGGATTTGTAACTTGTGTTTGTCAGGTTGCAAAAGAATGTAATAGGGTCATTTATTTGTGAATCGCGTTACATTTGAGAATCACGAAATACATTTGTGAATCGTGTTACGTTTGTTTGAATCGTGTTACGTTTGTTTGTTTGAATCGTGTTATGTTTGTATGAATCGTGTTACGTTTGTTTGGATCGTGTTAAGTTTGTTTGAATCCTGTTGCATTTGTTTGTTTGAATGATGAAACTAATCTAACTCCATAACCCAACCTTTGGGTAACCTACCCACAATAGCATAGCCTATAGCCTATATGCTATCATGACACAAAAATCGAAATCACTGGAGGTCTAAGGATTCTCATTTTATTCTTTAATAATAGTGACAATGGTAGTCTGAATATTGAAATGAAATAAAATTTGCCAAAATGACGAGCCTTTAATTTTGTTGAGATGGAATGGCTTGGACCTATAGTAGAGGATGCGTCTGCCCATCATCAGGTGGATGAATTGCATCGGTTGTCGCGACAACCGCGTCTATTGCACCCCCACCCCCAGCTATAATTTGCCTTCCGTTTCAAAACCATGGTCAGTTCCCGGTGCCTACCTTCTTGAAGCGGAGCGTCGACCACCAGGAAGTGACCATCGTCAGTTTTCTATTGATAAATCGCACAAGGAATAAGTTAAAGTCGATTGATGTTGCTCCATCCCTAAGCGTTTCAATTTTTTCATCCGAAGACCTCTCCCTTCCCATAAGCTGATCCGACTGTGGAGTGAGTTAAACCGCTGGAAACACGTAGCCTAAGCAACACAAATAAAATTCGTTTCGCCTGTGAAGATGCGCTATCTTTGCCTACGGTAACAGAACATCTAAAAAAATTGTGCTTTCACCAATCCACTTAATTTGAGATTTGTCTGGTTTGAAAAGGTTTTTTCTACTTTTCTTTTATCTGGCGTTGCCAACGCAACACATACAACCAGTCCCCGAGCACTGTCGGCGTTGGAAAGCTTAAGAGGCATATTGTGATTCATAGTTTTTTTTTCGCCAGTTGATAACCTAGTGTCCATCCAGCAACAACATGTTGGACCCGTCTTCCAGTGAAGAGGAAGCTGATGAGATTGTGGAAACAGAGCGCAAAGAGGTGATGGCACCAAATGCCGGGGGTGCTCGTGTGTCACCCAGCCGGACCACCGAAAGCTCAGGTGGACTCCAACCCGCAAGCCGTGGGGCCAGCGCCCGTCCCTCCAGTCCTAGTCCGTCGGTGGCAAGCGACAAGGAAAAAGAGGACCTGGAGAAGATGCAGAGAGAGGAGGGGGAGAGGAAGAAGAGGCTCCAGCTCTATGTCTTTGTGATGCGCTGCATTGCCTATCCTTTCAATGCAAAGCAACCAACCGACATGGCCAGAAGGCAACAGAAGGTGAGATAAATTATAATGAAACGATGTGTGGGATTCTCAAGTCTATAAAAATGATAATGTAATTTATGGAACATCATGGTCTTTCGCTCCTATAGAGGGGTTCTAAGTGACACAAAACTTCTCAATTTCATTACACTTCAATTGCTTGAACTGTGTAAATTGCAGATTTTTCATTGTACAGTTAAAGGGAACCACCCCACTATTGTGAGCAAGAAGTCTATTCTCCATGGAGTTCAGTGTACTCTCATCCACTGGGAATGAACAAACTGTGAGCTAAGAAAAAAAATCCTGGACAGATTTAACAGTGTTAAATACTACATCAGCGATCTGCAGTCAACATATAGCTCTCTTTGAGCTATTATTCTTACAGAAATTGTTAGATTAAAACATAACAGGATCTTGTCGAATATATATTTTGCTCAGAAAAATTCTACAAATGATCAATAATACACAGCCCCACTGTGACTGTGGAAGTATTATTCATTTTTCTACTTAAGAGTGGCCTGTGCTGCTGTGTCAAATGCAGCTGGCTCGAGGGCACAGTCCACAGTCCCTGTGGTTCTTCAATAGACAGTGCATTGAATATTGCTCATCTATTGTAGCAACAGTTGCATTAGTACATAGTCCCCCAGGCAGACAAAGATGACTCTGTCACTGCTTAAAGAAATCTAATATCAACTCGAGATAAATTGCTGTCTAAGATAGCAGCTTGTTTGGCTGGTTCAGAATGAATGATTATATCAGCTGTTTGATAACAGCCACCCAGACAATCTAGCATAACTCTGTATTAGAGAAATGACACTGGTGATGAGGCTGCATGACAGCTTAAGATATGTATGAATAACAATGTGGCCATCTCCCAGAGAAACCCCCATCATGCTAGTTAACTAAATTCATTTGCATTCAGATTCATCTCTTTTAGCCTGAATTAAGTCTTCACAAAGAATCAAGTTGTAAAGAATGACAAGCACTTTATTTGTGGTGATGAGGTTAGTTCCATTTGAAATCAATCATTTGCATGCATTTTGGGCCCTTATCGTGCATGCACATTTCTTTTCCCAGTCCATGAACAGATCTCTGATCAGGACAACCATGGAGGTATGGATGACAAGTAAAAGCTAGGCTCAGAGAGGGTTGTATATGGAAGCACTCCTGACTTTAGTCTTTCATCTCTGAACATCAGTTGATCATTTGATTCCATTAAATGATTGTTGTGGTGGGGTTACATGCATGTTTGCCAGATGTTACACATGACATAGCAAAGTTCTATGATAGTCATAACAGGTAGATCACTTTATTATGGTTGTAAATATACAATAAATGCTATGGAAATCTCTCTACACTCTACACTCCACCAAGCCTCAGACTGACCTTATGACCCCAGGGTCTGACCTATGGCACAAATTGTCCTCCCATCTTACACCATACTAGAGAGCTCTAACCATGGGTCTCTTTAAAATACGTTTTCCCCTCTCACTCCTGGTTTGCGTAGATGTACGTACGCTGTCATTTAGTCTTTCCTCATGGGACCACTGTTCTGGAGAAGGTTGTTTTATTTCCCTTCTGGGACATTACTACAACTACAGCTTATGTTGTTATTGCGCCGAGAGGGTTACATCAGACAGCACAAGTGTGATTTTTCTGTCAAGCCATTGGCAGAACAATCCTGGAGAAGGGATGTAGCATCTAAAACTAAGAGCTTCTCTTCTTAGTCCTGCTGTTAGATTCCACTTAGAGATTGTCTCAGGATACTTAGATCCCCATACAACTCACTACACTGCTGATAATGCCTGGAGTTTGATGTGTCTGTCTATGTTTATGTCACACATTCACACACACTCAGAGTTGACAAGTGGGGGGTATTCCACTCAGACAGTGGGTTTATATTATTAAGAGTGTAAAAAGCGAGGACTGAACCTCACTTAAACCTTTCTTTTTTCTCTCTCTCTCTCTCTCTCTCTCTCTCTCTCTCTCTCTCTCTCTCTCTCTCTCTCTCTCTCTCTCTCTCTCTCTCTCTCTCTCTCTCTCTCTCTCTCTCTCTCTCTCTCTCTCTCTCTCACATAGCATTCAGTAAACTGTTCCTCCAAGCCATGTCTGACTCTGATAATTATTCATTGAGTCATCTACTCTGAATGTTTTTGCTTCATGATTGTCGTTGTGACACAGATTCTCCCTTCATGATCTCTGACCGAGGAGAAACTCTGGTCTGAGACGGTACGACAGTTTGTGATCCCTTAATTCCCTTTTGGCATCGAAAAAGAAAGTGCATAATCCGCCCTAAATGTTTCATGGGCGTTGTTGGATTAGTTCCACACGTTTGTCTTTTGATAATCATACGTTTTCTAATCAAGCACTAGCTCTTGATTTAATTTGCTAGCCAGCTCTGTTGTATTGATTACTACAGTACTTAAGAGGCTGTGTGCCATTCAAATGACTCCTTCACAGGTATATGCTGACCCTATTTCACACATCTCCATTTCTCTTTTGTCTTTGATGTATTCTCCTCTGCTTTAATCAGGCCTGGGGGGATTACCATAGTCAGGTGAGGTGCTACAGTAGATAAACACAATCAGGCCATCTGCTGGGCTTTTCTTCCACAATGGGCTCTGATGAATCCAGTCCAACCCCTCTCAACCGCCCGTCTCCTCTCTCCCCCTCTCTCCGTTCTGCTGCCACTTCTTTCTGCTGTTCTTCTCAACCGTGTTTATATTTTTATCCGCTGGTCTCCTGTCCCACTCTCTCATAATCATCATTTGATTATGGCTTATCGCACGTGATTTGATTATCTACTGGGAAAAACATTTTTTAACTGACGCTAATAGGCTGCACACAGGATGCTTTGTGAAGGAAGGCCTGTGACAGTGTTGGCCCCTCTTCATTCACTGTCTAGAATCTGGGCCTGCGAAGGCAGGTAACAAGACAGAGTTCCAACCTCCCTTCCTCTCTTGTTAATGATGGTGGGATACGTCTGCCTGCTATTAGTCCAGACTGGCGTGGATGAGAGACAAACAAGGCTGTTAATCGTCAGAAGGGAGTTCTGTTATCTGTCTGAGCCTGAGCAATAAACCTGCTGGAGAGAGTTCTTTTCTCTCAGCTCAAGCACCTCCACAGCCGGCTCATAAAGGGATGCAAATAATGCAGCAATCCTACAAACGTGAAAGAATGAGATTCAGATGGCTCTAATGTGATAGTTTTTCTGTGAAATTTGGCATCCTTAAGTTACACAAGAACATGAGAATCATTGTCCTTACAAAGACTCAGAACATGCTTATAAAGAGTGGAGTTTCTGAGGATCCTGAATTCAAATTCAGGGTTCAAATCTTCATCAAAGGTCACAATGTATTCGTTAACGCCATCAAGAGGTTATCTATTTTGTACAGAGAGTGGTGATAGATATGGAATTAGAATTAGAATGAGATGTGTGTGTGTGTGTGGCCTTGCTTCAACCCTTCTGCCACTCATCCAGGTGTGTGTTGTCAAAACGGTTCAGTTGTGCCTGCAGGATGACTAGGTTCCTCTAATAATGAGGACAGTCATGCTGGATGTCCCACTGTGAGAATGGTCAGTCCTTCTCAACGGTTTGCATGCATGTGCACACACACTCGCCCAAACGCACACTCACACAAACACACACACGTACTCACGTGTGTGCCCACGCATTCACACATACAAACCCATGATTGTAAGTCCAATCAGGGGAGTGAGTCACTGGTGGCGCGCACCCACAAAGCCTGATCAATTATAGCTCTAATGGTGGCTGGATGAGACACCCACTGAACAGGGTTGTCAATAAGAACAACCTTCAAATGCTTATCAGGAGCTCGTGTGCTCTTGAACACTTCACGAGGCTGAATTGTGAGGCAGGCAAGAACGAATGTGAAAAGCACGAATGTGGTTCTTTGTTTGGTATTGAATTGCCCCTTCAAGTCATCGTGAGGGCTTGATTGTTATGTCGTTCATGTTTTCAACTTGTTGAATACAATGTTAATTTATTTTTTTATACACAGAGACATATTTATTTTTGTGGTTGGCAGTTATTGATATTACGTAGATAACAAATCTTAAAAACTCTCTGATGCTTTCAATTGTGGTCTCTGTCACAAGCACAGAGGACTGTGCTTATTCACACTGGCATGAGTACATGAGAAGGACATGAGTGGAGAGGAGATCTAGTAGACTGGACTCGTGGATTAACATGCATGAGTGTAAACAGTTGTCCTGTTTTATGTGTGTGTGACAGTGAGAGTTTGTGTGTTTGCTTGTGCCTGCATGTGGGTGTGTGTATGAGAGAGAGAGTTTGTGTGTTTGCTTGTGCCTGCATGTGGGGTGTGTGTATGAGAGAGAGAGTTTGTGTGTTTGCTTGTGCCTGCATGTGGGTGTGTGTATCAAATCAAATCAAATCAAATCAAATTTATTTGTATAGCCCTTTTTACACGCAAGCATGTCACAGAGGGCTTAATGAGAGAGAGAGTTTGTGTGTTTGCTTGTGCCTGCATGTGGGGTGTGTGTGGGTGTGTGTAAGCATGTGCCCAGATGAGGACTTTCTCAGTCTGTGCTTTGTTGGCTCTATGTAATCTGGGATTACACATTTATTTGATGTCTTACGGTGGTTATGTAATTGCTGGAGAAAGCCTGTCTGTAAGGCCATAGTATAAAGATAACATGTGTAACTCTATGTAAATGTGTGTGTGTCTGTGTGTGTGAGTGAGTGCCCCCGCAGACTAATGGTAGTGCACGTGGAGAGTGTAATATTCAGATTTTCTGTTTCTCTGGTGAATATGCTCAGGGGTCACACATTAAAGGCAGCCCATTGAAAGGGAGCTTGTGATTGGTTTCCCCCTGATGGTGATTAGGGAGATATGATGGCTCATCAAGCCGACCCCCTTGTGAATAGTCCAAGGCTATTTCGGACCTAACCAACTGCCAGCGTGCACTAATTACCACACAGAGAAAAAGCAAGAGCAGGAGAGATGGAGAGGGAGATAGATCGTAATGGAAACAGTCGGTGTTCTAAGACAATGGACGCATCCTATCCTTCTCCTAATCGTCAGAGGGTCAGACCACACTCACTCAAAGAGAATGGTTACTAGATCCAGCATGCTGCCCTGGACAAACGTGGCAGTTCTCACAGATGGCCCACTGACACCAGACACTAAGCTAGATCTCTCCCTCTGTAACTCTCTCTCTCTCTCTCTCTCTCTCTCTCTCTCTCTCTCTCTCTCTCTCTCTCTCTCTCTCTCTCTCTCTCTCTCTCTATCTCTCTCTCTATCTCTCTCTCTCACACACACACACACACACACACTTTATACCTCCCTCCCCCATCCCTCACTTGTCATTTAGCCCAGTGCCACAGCCAACAAATCGTAACAGATGTCCTTCAGTACATGGGGCTTCTCTGTCAAGGCTTACTCTAGTGGAATGTTTGATCACTGAGAGACAAGGGTAAGAAAGACAGGGAGAGAGACACAGTGTGTTAAGATAGATGAAGAGAGCCTGAGTCAGAGACTGATAGGCCGACAGGAGAGGGAAGGAGGGAGCGCTGGGATGGAGAAACTAAGAGTACCGTAGCTGTTTTGCCAGTCCTGGAGAGTTATCCACGGAGGTCCAGTCTCCTGAAAGACCAAGGATGTTTGTCACCTGTCCACCCGCACACACTCACCCATACTGTGGCTGGACAAACACAACACAGGACCCTCGGGAGGTTTACCCCCCCCCCCCCTCCCCACCCGCTCCCCCACACACCCATACACAAACACCCACACACACGCTCAACACACATGCTCACACACACACGCTCACACACACGCTGACACACACACACACAGATTGGCACATACATGCTTTATTGACACCTTCCACGTGCACACTTAGCTAGGCGTCAGTCACAACCCACACATGCGGGACCTGTCGTCCTGTGGACATCTGAACTCACTGTGTCTCTGCAGACGTCTTCCTGCCTTTGTGAATGCATGGTGACAGGGAATAACGTTACTGGGATTAGCTATACAAAAAGATGTCACTCATAATACATACACACACACACACTTACACATTAATGTGCAAACGTCATTCTCCCTGAAACTGTACACATTAAAGAATCATAGTGTGGTCGCAGTACAAAAGGATAAGTGAAGTGTTGTGCTTCACAGAATTTCAAGGAAGGGATTCCACCCAAACCCAAATCCACTCATCGTTTTAGAAGTGGGCCCTCTTCTACTTTTTCATGAATGGCATCTGTTTTTGTTCTCTCTGTGGTTCAGTATAACAATCTCGGGAGATACAATTCTACCCAGTGCCAGAGATGATTAGATTCATGCCATTAAAGTGCCAGTACCATTACATAAAGCTTTGGCCAATGTGGCTGAATGTAGCTTGCCTCGGGGCTTATATCTCACTCACTGTCCCGCTAATGGAAAACGGATGAAGTAGAGAATGCTGGAGGAGAGAAGGACAAGACCTGTATTGGAGTGCATTACCTAGTTCAGTATAGGGTCACCTCTGTTGAGTCTAGTCAGTAGGCTTGTTGTCCCAGGGTTGAGACTGGGAAGGGAAAGAGATGAGTGAATGTCTTTTATAATCTCTTCTTTGAGATTTTTCTAAATAAAGGCTCTGCAATTACTATAATGGAATACGCAGGCAGGAAGCAAATTGATTGAAATGTTCCCATTCCACAGATTCGAGTGTTGTCTCCATCCAGAGACCCTTGTGAATCGGGGACCTTTGATAGGCAGGTTCCACTATGCTGTGGGCTTCCTGGAAAGTTCCCACAACTGCTGCAGACTGTCTGTGGATTCAAACCGAGGAGACATTGAGTATGGGTTGTGTGACGTTGACTGTCATGACTGCCAAGCCACTCCCATGAGATGAGCCGTCTCGTCACGTGCACAAGAGCCAAGGAAGGGGATCTAACTGAGAGAGGCTGGACTAACGCTACTGTACCGCATCTCCCAACATCTGCTCAGGCTGCTTCACAGAGCCTCCTTCCCCCAGCCTCTCCCCCCAGCCTCTCCCCCAGCCTCCCCTAGCCTCTCCCAGCTGGTCCTAGTGGACACCCTTACTCCCAGGAGTCCTCTCCCTGCAGTGGATGATTGCTAGGATTTAGCAGCTTGATGATGACAGTCTTGTTTATCTATTCTACAGTCATGTGGGATTTGTGTGGCTAGCACGCCACGGACTGTGTTATATTTGTTTGTGTGGGCGTGTGTGTGTGGGGGGGGTGGCGGGGCGGGGGGGGGGGGGGGGTAGTGGAGGAGGAGGGTGGAGGCCGATGGGCAATATTTACTCATCATCACCATGGAGACCCACAGGAGTGAGGCATGCGTTTCCGTCCTCTGTCTGTTGAAGGGTTGTCTTCAAGGGGAGGAGACAGACAGCCTCAGCAGACAGGTCCATCACTGACCGTCAGTACAGACAGAGCAACAGACACTGTTGTTCTGTACTCTGTTAACGACTCGAATCAGAGGCAACGGCATCAGGCTAACAAGCATGCTGGACATGCACCCCCCCGAGGGACAGACCAATCGATGAGCTTCATGAAGACAGAGAGAGAGGGAGGGAGAGGACAGAGAGCGCATGTGTGAGAGACAGAGAAAGAGAGAGTGAAAGAGGGATTAGGATTTTGAGGGATTACTGTTGCTGCAGACAGTTGAGCCTTGCAGACAGGCAGGTGAATCAGGAGTTAGCATGAGCCTGTTCCAGCATGGACAGTGGGTGGTAACAGGATCAGCAGTGCAAGAGAAGAGAACAGCCTCCAACCTTAGTAGTGTGTGTGTGTGTGTGTGTGTGTGCGTGCATTGCGGAGAGTGAAAGAGTAGTTCTCCAGAGAGTGGACCGTCTTGTAGTTCCTAATTGGAAACAGGCATCGTTTGTGCCAGAGTCCATTAGAGCTCTTTATTTTATCTGTGCAGTGATGTAACTTCTGAGGCGTTGGAATTGAGAGCGAAGACTCATGTGCACTTGCCCTCCCTGGCGAATGGTAGGCCTGTGATAAGCGGGATCAGAGAGTAGAGGGGGGATGGCTGGTATGTCAACTAGGGAGTCAGATGGCTGAGCGGTGAGGGAGTCGGGCTAGTAATCAGAAGGTTGCTGGATCGTTTCCCCGCCATGCCAAATTACGTTGTGTCCTTGGGCAAGGCACTTCACCCTACTTGCCTCGGGGGGAATGTCCCTGTACTTACTGTAAGTCGCTCTGGATAAGGGCGTTTGCTAAATGTAAATGTAACTCCTTAAACTCCATTCATTTTTTTTTCCTTTTGTCCTCTACCTCTTTCTCTCTCTCATTTTTATACAAAATTGAGTCCTGACTGACTAACAGACAAACAGACAGCCGCACAGATAGACAGACAAACAAGCATACAGGCAGTGAGTATATCTCAATATGAGGTTCTCTCATTCTCAAATGATAATCCTCTTCTCTTATGAGTGGTGAGTGCTTGATGGAAAGGTCATGTTGAACTATGACCCCAGTTGAAGAGACTGTAATCGCTCTTAGGCCTCCTAGTGCTCTCTCTGGCATGGTGGCCATGGAAACAGTAACTAGGGGCATCAGAGGTAGGGGAGAGGTGGGGGTGGAGATCCAGGGGGTGGGTGGAGCTTCAGAGAGTTGTGTTCCCCTGGTGTTGGGCATCAAAGCCAATGTGACTTTATCAGTGACCTACTGCAATCATCTTGAGAACACAACAAGGGCCACATAAAAGACCTGCTGGTGACAATGAATTCCCATCATGTCAAATTATGGGAAATTGCTCTCACTCTTTTGCAAAGAATGTTAAAATCTTGGTTATTTTACCATTCTTAGTTCTGAGAAACCTCAGACTCGGGCATCATAGTTACTTGGTGTGAAAAGGTACCCAATGCATTTGGACTGTATTATACATGAAAACATTTGACAAAGCTAAGTGACTAAATATATAAACAAAGCTCCCTCAACACACTCAGACTGGCCCATTCTCTTCCACCTTCATGAATGTTTTATCACAGCGCCGTCACAGTGCTACAGTACTCTAGTCTCTTGTCAAACACACACTGCCTCAGGCCAGATACCCCCACAGCCTTCTCCCCAACCTCTGCCAGACAGATTGCAACAGTCTGGGGGGGGGTGTTTAGCTGGGGGCGTGGATGATGGCATCAATACAAATGTGTACAAGTGACCCTGTGATGTTGTAACAACGTCAGGCCAAACTGCCTTAGAACACGTTCAATACTCCATCATTTATTTACATCAGTTTTTCTGTGGGTCATTGCACTCTTTTCACTGCCAAGGATTGTGGGCTGTCGTCAAACAGCAGTTGGGGCACTAATTCATCAGAATGAATCTCTCACTTGACAGAACCTGGTTGTCAAACACCGACAAGGGCTGTGGTCCAAATTTAGACATAACCATATTTTACCTTAATTTGCCTTGTCAAAATTGCAAATGAAGAGGAGGATGTTGAAAAGGGTGGACAGGATGGCGGCATAAAATATGTAATTAGTAATGTGAGTTTTAAGTGCTGGGACTGAGGCCTGCACTAAGCAGCTCAATTATTTGTGTGTTGTGGATGTCAGAGAGCAACATGAGTTTTCACCCAGGAGAAGGCCTCCATGTTGTGGTCTACAGTTAAGAGAACTAAGCAGAGAGGGAACATATTTTGACATTCATCAAAAGCAACTTGTGTGGTACCTGCTGTTTCCGTGATCCCTAATATCACTCAGTGCCCAGCTTTCTCCATTCCTGCAGACGTGGTCTGTGTGCTTCCTGTCCTGACTGTGTTGTCTCTCTGTGCTTCCTGCCCTGACTGTGTTGTCTCTGTGTGCTTCCTACCCTGACTGTGTTGTCTCTGTGTGCTTCCTGTCCTAACTGTGTTGTCTCTGTGTGCTTCCTGCCCTGACTGTGTTGTCTCTGAATGCTTCCTGTCTTAACTGTGTTGTCTCTGTGTGCTTCCTGCCCTGACTGTGTTGTCTCTGTGTGCTTCCTGTCCTAACTGTGTTGTCTCTGTGTGCTTCCTGCCCTGACTGTGTTGTCTCTGTGTGCTTCCTGTCCTAACTGTGTTGTCTCTGTGTGCTTCCTGTCCTAACTGTGTTGTCTCTGTGTGCTTCCTGTCCTAACTGTGTTGTCTCTGTGTGCTTCCTGTCCTGACTGTGTTGTCTCTGTGTGCTTCCTGTCCTGACTGTGTTGTCTCTGTGTGCTTCCTGCCCTGACTGTGTTGTCTCTGTGTGCTTCCTACCCTGACTGTGTTGTCTCTGTGTGCTTCCTGTCCTAACTGTGTTGTCTCTGTGTGCTTCCTGCCCTGACTGTGTTGTCTCTGAATGCTTCCTGTCCTAACTGTGTTGTCTCTGTGTGCTTCCTGCCCTGACTGTGTTGTCTCTGTGTGCTTCCTGTCCTAACTGTGTTGTCTCTGTGTGCTTCCTGCCCTGACTGTGTTGTCTCTGTGTGCTTCCTGTCCTAACTGTGTTGTCTCTGTGTGCTTCCTGTCCTAACTGTGTTGTCTCTGTGTGCTTCCTGCCCTGACTGTGTTGTCTCTGTGTGCTTCCTGTCCTATATGTGTTGTCTCTGTGTGCTTCCTGTCCTAACTGTGTTGTCTCTGTGTGCTTCCTGTCCTAACTGTGTTGTCTCTGTGTGCTTCCTGTCCTAACTGTGTTGTCTCTGTGTGCTTCCTGTCCTAACTGTGTTGTCTCTGTGTGCTTCCTGTCCTAACTGTGTTGTCTCTGTGTGCTTCCTGCCCTGACTGTGTTGTCTCTGTGTGCTTCCTGTCCTATATGTGTTGTCTCTGTGTGCTTCCTGTCCTAACTGTGTTGTCTCTGTGTGCTTCCTGTCCTGACTGTGTTGTCTCTGTGTGCTTCCTGCCCTGACTGTGTTGTCTCTGTGTGCTTCCTGTCCTAACTGTGTTGTCTCTGTGTGCTTCCTGTCCTAACTGTGTTGTCTCTGTGTGCTTCCTGTCCTAACTGTGTTGTCTCTGTGTGCTTCCTGTCCTAACTGTGTTGTCTCTGTGTGCTTCCTGTCCTAACTGTGTTGTCTCTGTGTGCTTCCTGTCCTAACTGTGTTGTCTCTGTGTGCTTCCTGTCCTAACTGTGTTGTCTCTGTGTGCTTCCTGTCTCAGATCAGTAAGCAGCATCTCCAGACGGTGAAGGAACGCTTCCAGGCCTTCCTGAACGGAGAGACCCAGATCGTGGCTGACGAGGCTTTCATCAATGCAGTCCAGAGCTACTATGAGGTGAGGCTCCAATTCACCCTGCCTATGTCTATGTCTATGTCTATGTCTGTCTGTCTGTCTGTCTGTGTGTGTGTGTGTGTGTGTGTGTGTGTGTGTGTGTGTGTGTGTGTGTGTGTGTGTGTGTGTGTGTGTGTGAAAGAGAGAGAGACAGAGAGAATATAGGCGTATGCACCAAGTGTGTGCATTTATTTGGCTTTCAGTTTCATTGACTGTGCCTTGGAGAATGCTAACTCTATGGTGTATGTTGTTCTGTATTCCACATTGATTCTCTCACGCTCCTTAATAGATCTTCAATCGCAGGAAATTATCTGTTGGATTGAAATGTCTGAATCTGAAAGGAGATGACTCACCTTTGCTCTGACAAATGATGTGGAACAGACTGGCTTCTCCAGGCAGGCTTAATAATGTGCTCCCGCATGGCGGAGATGAAAATGAATTGGACTGCCCGAAATAGGCCTCCTGAATAATGAAAGCAGACAGGGTCTATATGCGTAAAGCCTTCTAACCTGTACTCAAGACAGACTTCCTCTGCATCAATTAGGCCCCATGCCTTAATTCACTTGTTTGGTCAATCCCAATAATGAAGGAAGTCAGGAAATAGATGCTCTCTGTTGGGAAGCCTTTCAAAACAAGAGTTGAGAACTCCATAGTCCAGCAGAATGTGAATCGAACCTGAGATTTAGAACCTGGAGACCATGACATGTGACACTGTGGTAAGAGACGTGGAAAGGGATTTGTTCTGTCAAATAAGTCAATAGGTTTTGTGCAAAAAGGCCAAATTACGGAATTGGAACGATGCATTATTTAACACCCAGCCAAAGCCGACTTTTCAATTCAATTAAAGCCTAATGCTCTCACAGGCTTAGCTGCACCTGCTTGTACAGTCCTCACATCCGCACCTGGGGCAGAGAGGGAGGGAAAGAGCTGTTTACCCTCTGTCCTTCGGTTAGTTAGTAGAACCAAAAGAGAGTTGACACGGCATCCTTCTCCTTTTAAAACGATATGTAGTTTAAGATCTATTGATTCTGAAGTTGACTTAGAATGACACATTAAACTAGTGAACGTCTCTTTTTAGTTTTTCTACTGTGGTTTTATGGTTACCCTGCCGTGCAAGAACAAGGCCACTGATATCCATAGCAGGCACCTGGCTAAGAGTTCTCCGTCTCCATCCATTATCTGTTCAAATGATGCCTACTACCTTCACTCAAATAGACTAATGAGTTAATAATTGATTGAGAAACCCAGTGTCAATTAACCACAAATATCTTGCCCCGTAGAAATGGCCAACAGCTTATCTAATACTTTAGAAAATGTTGAAATGGCGATTTGAAGTGGAGCTCAGAATTCCCAAATCTGACAGTCTCCCTCTATCACACCATTTGGTGTTGAAAATGTCTCTCTTGGGGAACTGAGGAAAACAAATGTGTGACAGATCAAACACAGCAAAACAGCAGTGTCCCATTGAATTGAAGCAGCAAATTCCTCCTCCTCCACGCACTGACAAAGACAGGGCAGTCCTCCTTCCTAGCCACCCACAAGCTGAAAGCTTGAGGTTCGCATCTGCTTCTTTCTGAAACACTCACTTCTAGGCTTACGCATCATGTTCCATCCAGCCAATTCAGGAAGTGCTTTGAGCCACTATGAATAGAAAATGGCATTGATCACATTCCTCTGCTGAATGGAGGTGGAGTCACATTCGACCTAGTTGGGAGGAAGGATCCACGCCGAGTGGCCTGGTCTCTACAGGAACAGACACTCGACTGCGTCTGCAGACACTCGACGTGTAACCGCTGTCCTTCACCTCCTCCCCAGGTGTTCCTGAAGAGTGACCGCGTGTCTCGCATGGTGCAGAGCGGGGGCTGCTCAGCCAGCGACTCCAGGGAGGTCTTCAAGAAGCACATCGAGAAGCGCGTCCGCAGCCTGCCCGAGATCGACGGCCTGAGCAAGGAGACGGTGCTGAGTTCCTGGATGGCCAAGTTTGACACCATCTACCGCGGAGACGAGGACCTGCGCAAGGCACAGCAGCGCATGACGGCCAGCGCCGCCTCCGAGCTCATCCTCAGCAAGGACCAGCTGTACGAGATGTTCCAGAACATTCTGGGCATCAAGAAGTTTGAGCACCAGCTGCTCTACAACGCCTGTCAGGTGAGTTTCTGTTTAATCCGAATGTTGCATCCCACTTGTATCTCTAACCAAGCCTTTATATAAAGCATGTCACCCTCCTCAACCCCATTTATCTGAAAAACATCCCTCTTCAGTCTTGTTATGGGGCACAAAGAGAGAGATTGGCTTTGGAAAAGCAATGCAGTGCAATGCAGCCATTGTGGAATTGAATAAAATGATGCCAGAGGAAGTGCAGGTATGACTGCCTGCTTGAATACCCCATGCCATCAGTAATCCAGGCATTACAGTACCCTGGGTGAACACTGCTTCGAAAATATGACCATTTTGTGTGTGCGTGAGAGAGAGAGAGAGAGAGAGAGAGAGAGAGAGAGAGAGAGAGAGAGAGAGAGAGAGAGAGAGAGAGAGAGAGAGAGAGAGAGAGAGAGAGAGAGAGAGAGAGAGAAAGGGAGAGAGGGAGAGAGGGAGAGAGGGAGAGATTGCGAGAGAGAATGTGAGAGAAAGTGGGTGGAGGGTGCTATTTTGAATTAACAAAAAAATCAATGTGATGCATTGTGACAATAAAGGTGGGCAGAGTATAGTAAAGAGGGAAATATCTCAATTATTCCTTACAATAGGTGCATTGTAACGAAAGGGAATTAAAGGATGATATGGGCGGCTATTAAGACTGAAAGAGAGGAGTGGGTGGATGGAGGACAGGATGATAATGATGGGGTGATGATGGCCTTGAGGATGGGTGTCCTGTCCACCTGTCAATCATCTATCCCATTGAGCTCGAGGAGGGGCTAGAAGCTCTTTTCAGATGGCTCGAGGTGATCACCCAGCCTGTCGTAGGATCTTAGGCACATCCCTTATAGCCCATGTGACATGTTCTCAAGACTAAAGCCCAGAAGAATTCTTTCTTAACATAGTCTGTGGGTTGACCTTTGCATGACTACCGAATAATTGTAAAAATCGGAACTTAGTTTCATTATGACATATTGAAGTCAAGCCAATGGTGCTTATATCATTAGCAGCACACTCCCGTAGCCAATGAAAAGACAGGGCCAGCCTCCTGCAGTGTCATTCTGACTCGTCTGACACCACAGTCACTAGTGTTCAATTAAGACGAGTTCTGCTGTGACGGAATGAGACTTGTCAGATCTGTTTCCAGGCAGAGCTACAAGAACAGAGGCAGTGTTTTCTACAGGAATCCTTTCCCCCCTATTTTCATGTATGTTTCCCATTTCTAGCCGGAAGAAAAAATACACTGTAGATTAGTGTTGAAGTAGCTAAAGCATCCAGCAGCCTGTTACAGTCCAAAGCAAGTGAACAGCAAGACACTGTGCTAGTACATAATTTAGAAATCCATGCACAAGCACATGATAAATGATCTGAGAAGCAGCGACTCCAGATTTCTGCAAATGTCTCGGTGTGAGGTCAGTAGGTTGTCATGGTCATGTGACCCTAGATGGAACCCAGTTGGTCACAGTCGCATGTCATCTCGTCATCCCAGTCAGGTAGCTGTCAGGAGACGTCCCCTCTGGCCAGGGCCAGTTGGATGGCACAGATGGTCTCCACACGTCATCGCCTAACAGGCGGTTGGTCCCCTCAGTATGTGAAGAACCGGTTTCCAGGGGAAGAATGAAAGGAGTGTGTTATGTAAATCAGCGTATTTATAAGCATACAGATCTGTTTCCAGTTAGGGAGACTGGTGGCTGAGCGGTTAGAGAATCAGGCTACTAATCAGAAGGTTACCGGTTCGATTCCCGGCCGTGAGAAAATGACGTCATGACTTAGGGCAAGGCACTTCACCCTACGTGCCTCGGGGAGAATGTCTCTGTACTTACTGTAAGTTGCTCTGGATAAGAGCGTCTGCTAAATGACTAAATGTAAATATTAACTTCTACATGTTTTCATGCAAGGTACCAAAGCCACATAGCATTGCCTAATGTCCATTTTTGTGTGTTTCTGTTTCCCCTTTGCTTAAGAAAACCAGTACTACAAAGTATATAACAGTATAAACAAACTGAACCACTGAAGAATAAGCCTTTTGTATGGAACGACGATTCCATCTCATTCCACCAGCTACCGTGTGGACCATCAGAAACCTGTGATGATCTGGTCCTGGTCGTTTGATGGATTTGTTGTTGCCAGTAATGATGACTTGAGTTAGAGGATAAATCAAATTACAGTGGGCTGTGGCGGATGTATACCCGAGGCGTGGGTGGAACA